>NW_020943328.1:86570-139814 GCF_900497805.2 Vombatus ursinus | reverse complement strand
CATTACAGCTACTCAGGGTCCCTACTCCCTTGTGACCAGAAGCAATGATGTTCTTCAGGGCCTCTCATCCCTTGTGACTGAAAACAATCCTGCTCCTCAGGGTCCCTACTGCTTCTTGCCTTCTTGATGTGTCCAGTGTATGTGAAAGCTGTCAGTCTCTGGGGGAATCCTACAGAACAACAAAGATCCAAGAGTGGAGTCTAAATGCACTCCATAGGTGAAATTCCACATGAATTCAACCAACAATGTGTGTATAGAGAATCATTGAACACATACTAGTCATAAGGGTTTGTTTATAGAAATGAAGGGGATTTCTGATGTCAATCCCACATCAGTTCACTGTTAGCAGAAATTATGGATTGTTCTTAAGGAGCCCAGATTTAGCAATCATCACAGACAGTGGAAGGAAATGGTAGAAATTATGTACCCATTTTGATCTTACCTTGTTGTTGTTGTTGTGTTGTTCATCCTTTGTTCTGGAAGAGAACCAATGACATCAGGAGGGTGATGTCTTGACTTTCAAGTGAATTGAATTTAAGTGAGGCAGGGCTGTGCAAAGTCATCAGTCTCACTGTTTCCTCCAGAGTTATCTGAGTGCAGAGGCAAGACATAGATCAGGATGACTGGATATGACCCTAAATGCATCGAGGGATCTTAGATTTTTTAAGCTAAGGTCTTATCCAGCCTCGGTTTCTCTCAGACAACACCATTCAGCAATTTAAGAGTAGGTAAGAAATGAGGCAAAAGATGCCCTTCTTTGCCTACTCAAAAAAAAGATCTGTGAGGGGAAGACCCTTTGGGTTTTTGGCCAGTACAGAAACAACTGCTATTTACACACACTCTGAGCCACCAAAACCCAGTAATGACCAAGTGAGGCTTAGGTCAGGGCCTATTATTCATCATTCAAGGAGAGCCAGAGTGATTTGGGTTTAAGGCATAGTAAAATATGTCCCTTTGAATCCAAATGGGCTTTATGAAAGCCTGGTTTTCCAGAGATGTATTTCAAAAAATCATAAATGAAAATAGATGTGACAGAAGAGTTAATTTTCACAGGTATTTTTAAAAATGATAAAATACATAATTAGGAAAGAGAAGAAAAAATCTAGTTCCCAAACTCCAAGGTATCTTGAGAGGTTTATGGGATCAAAATTTATATGACTTTGGGTGGAATACATTGATATACAATGTAAGATTTCAGTCTATACCTAGTTTTTGCCATACTCTTTTCCATTTTTTTCCCAGAACTTTCAGTAACTAGTGAGTTCTTGTCCAAAAAGCAGGGATCTTTGGGTTTATCAACTACTACATTGTCACGGCTATTTACTACTGTGTCTTGTCTACCTAATCCATTCCATTAACATACTATTCTTTTTCTTAGCCAGTACCAGATTGTATTAATGATTATCGCTTTGAATACACTCTGAGATCTGGTATGACTAGGCCACCTTCCTACACATTTGTTTTCATTAATTCCCTTGGTATTCCTGAACTTTTGTTCTTCCAGATGAATTTTGTTATGATTTTTTTCTAGCTTTGTAAAATAATTTATTGGTAGTTTGATTGGTATGACCTGAATAAGTAAATTAATTGAGGTACAATGTCATCTTTATTTTATTGGCTCAGCATACCCATGAAGAACCAAGAATTTTCCAATTGTTTAGGTCTGACTTTATTTGTGGGAAAAGTGTTTTGTAATTGTGCCCAAACATTCCTGGGTTTATCTTAGCAAGTCAACTCCAAAGTATTTAAAGTATCTAGTTATTTTAAATGTACTTTCTCTTTCTATCTCTTGCTGCTGGGCTTTGTTGGTAATACGTAAAAATGCTGATAATTCATGTTGATTTTGTTTATATTCTGCAACTGTGTTAAAGGTGTTAATGGTTTCCACTAGTTTTTTAGTTGATTCTCTGGGATTCTCTAAGTATACCTTCACATCATCCAGAGAGATTGATTTCCTTCTTAATTGCTTATTCTATTTCCTTCAATTGTTTTCTTCTTTTGTTGCTAGAGTTAATGTTTCCAGTATAATACTGAATAATAGTAGTGATAATGGGCATCCTTCTTTCACCCATGATCTTATGGTGAAAGCTTCTAGTTTATCCCCATTATAGATAATGCTTGCTGATGGTTTTAGAGAGATTCTGATTATCATTGTAAGGAAAGCTCCATTTATCCCTGTGGTCTCTAGTGGTTTTTTTTCCCCTGGGAATGTGTGCTGTATTTGTCAAAACCTTTTTTCTGAATCTCTTGATACAGTCATATGACTTCTGTTGGTTTTATTATTTGTTTGGTAGCTTGGATTGATAATTTTCCCAATACTGAACCAGCCCTGCATTCCTGGTGTAAATCCCAGCTGGTCATAGTGTATGATCTTAGTAATATATTGCTGTAATCTCCTTGCTAGTACTTTATTTAAAATTTTTGTACCAATATTCATTTGGGAAATTGGTCTATAGTTTTCTTTCTCATCTTGTCTCTTCTTGGCATAGAGATCAACACCATATTTGTGCCATAAAAGGAATTTGGCAGCACTCTTCTTTTGCCTCTTTTCCCAAATAGTTTATACAGTATTGGAATTAATTTTTCATTAGATGTTGGGTAGTATTCACTTGTGAATCCTTCTCATTCTGGGGAGTTTTTCTTGGGGAGTCTATTGATGGCTTCTTCATTTTCTTTCTCTAAAGTGGGGTTACAACTTCTATTTCCTCTTCTGTTATTCTGGAAATTTTATATTTTGGTAAATATCCATCCATTTCACTTATATTGTCAAATTTATTGACACACAATTAGGCAAAAGAGCTCCTAATTACTGCTTTAATTTCCTCTTCACTGTTGGTGAGTTCATCATTTTCATTTTCTATGTTTTTCCTTTGTATTTGTCTTTCTTTTTCTAAACTCAATTAACCGGTGGTTTATTTTTATTATTTTCTTTTAATAAGACCAGTCCTTGGTTTAATTTTTTTTACTTAAATAGCTTTTTTTAAGGCAATTGGGATTAAGGGACTTGCCCAGGGTCACACAACTAGTAAGTGTCAAGTGTTTGGTCTGAGGCTGGATTTGAACTCAGGTCCTCCTGACTTCAGAGCTGGTGCTCTATCCACTGTGCCACCTAGCTGCCTGGTACTTCAATAGTTTTCTTAAATTCCAGTTTTATATGTCTCCTTTGATTTTTTCAGGATTTTCCACTTGTTGGTTAGTTGAAGATTTTCAATTTCTTCTTTTTATAGCTTTATTAGTTGCATGCCCAATTCATTGATCTCCTCTTTCTCTATTTTATTGATGTAAGCAATTTTTCTTCTACATCTCTTATATGATTTTAAAAGTCCTTTTGAAGCTCTTTTAGGAGGTCTTTTTAGGCCTGAAACCAATTCAAATTTCTCTTTAAGGCTTCACATTTAGATGTTTAGGCATTGCTATCCTCTTCAGAGTGTGTGTTTTGATCTTCCACATTGCCACAGTAGCTTTCTATGGTCAGGACTTTTTCATTGTTTTTTGCTGATTTTCCAGTGTATGTTGTAACTTTTAAAGTTGAGCTCTGCTCTTAGGGTATAGGAGGAACTGTCCCAAGTTTCTTTCACCCAAGGTCAAGGGCCTGGCCCCTGGCTAATTGTTCCAATGCCTAGGGGGCCGACTATTTTTCTGCTGAGCCTGGACCTCCAGGCCTCCCAGACTTGGCCACTAGCCTGCTAATTCATAAGTCCTCACTTGGAATACGAGGTATTTCAGGAAACCATTCAACACCTACTCCATCCCATAAAAATCCAACAGAAAAGGTGAAGCATACCAAGGATGCTCAACACTTGTTGAATGAATGAATTTTAATATGTCATTGGAGGTAACATTTGGTTAAAAACAATACTGAAGCTAACCCAGGAGAGAGAGAGAGAGAGAGAGAGAGAGAGAGAGAGAGAGAGAGAGAGTTTCTGTGTGTGTATTCATGTATTGAGGTCAGGGAAAGTGGGAGCTAAAGCCTCATAGGTCCTGGGGGTGTTGAAAAGGGGTCTTACTCTATCATAAGCTGAACTGTAATTCTGTCTCCAGTGCTTAGAGTCCTGAAGAACTGAGTTCAGATCCTGCCTCTGATAATTACAGGTTGCGTGATCCTGGGCAAGTTCCTTAATCTCTCTCCACCATTTTGGTGCCAGGTTGGCCTAATTAAACTTGATGTTGTGAAGTGTTCCCAAAGGCTCTCCTGTCCACATTTCAGTGAGGACAAACTTATAAGGACACAGACCATCCGAGGCATGTCATTCATTACAGTATACCATAATGGGGAGGTATATGATTCAAAGAAAGAAGCAGATCATGCCAATGTGGATTTTATATTTTGATTTATTAGGAGTACTGGGGCTAATTGTGTCGTACAAGGGAATTTACTCATGAGACTAGCCCTATGGTGGCAACAGGACAGAGTGCTGGATCCCAGCACCACCATTGGGCATGAGCAGGTATTGTATAGAAAGAGAACAAAGAAGGCCAAAAGCTATGGATGATCAGTGGTCAAGTTTCCCCATGGGATTATTGAAGCTTCTCTTGCTTTTTACATTAAAGGTAGTTTACATTCTCTTTGGGGTGATAAGTCCTGCTCCCAGACCCTCGCACCCAGCACACATAAAGTTACTTGGGGAGTTCCTAACTCAGGTAAGACCACTAGAGTTTTTCCTCAGGGTGGGTGGTGAATTTAGAAGGGACTGAGCACTTGTAGAACTTCAGGGCACTGAGAATGAGCTTTTTTCTTACCCTTCCTTGACCTCAAGGCAGCCTCTTGGTCAATGGATTGGCAGCAGTCTTCTGAGGTCTCTGAATCCCTCCATCTAGGTGGTTTAGTGTTTAGAGTACCTGGCCTCAAGTTAGGAAGATCTGAGCTCAAATCCAGCCTCAGGCACTCAGTAGCTATGTGACCTTGGGCAAAAGCAAGCCAGAGTGTTCCAAGTTAAACACTCTTGCATCTTTCTGCTTTCTCAGTATGATTGACAATGCATCTGAATGTGTCTGTGATTTACAGAGTTGTCTAGGGCACTAAGAGGTTAGGTGAATTGGCTGTGGTAATGCTACTAATATGGATCTTAAGCAGTACTTGAACTGTGAGCCTTCTTGATTCTGAAGCTGAAACTCTATCCTTAGGCCTCATAGAATCCTCTCTTCCTTCAAGATACAGTTCAAGCATTACCTATTCCATGAAGCCTATCCTAATTCCAACTGCTACTGGCCTCACTCCCAGATGGCTTTGTACTTTGCCTTTGTTTGTGTTTATTCTCTGTAAACTTTTATGTGTTTTCTATCTCATTAGAATGTCATAAACTTCTAGTGGTTAGGGACTGATTGCATAATAGTATTCGCATCACAAGAGCCTAGCACACTGCCTGTTATGCAGGGGGTCCTTAAGACATGCTTGTTTATTGCTCAATTAGGCTGCTGATCTTTTTATGTGCCCAGCACATAGGAGGAGCTTAATCTATAGCTATCGATTGAATAAATTAATGATTTGTAGGTCTAAGCGAGAGTAATTATTAGTGATTATAATATATCTCTTATAGTTGTCTCTTATAATTTTCATCACTCATCACTTTATTATTTTCAATATCATATATAATTCATGCATTTTCTTATGTTTTACTTTGATACATGGTGTGAGGTGTTGATCTCCTATCAAATTTCTGCCATACTGCTTTCCACTTATGCCATCTGTTATTTTTTTTTGTCAACTACAAACAATGTTGGCTTTCTGTAAGTGGACCATTGGGTAAAGCTCTAAGTAGAGTAATTTCAAAGGAGTGTGAATTTTCCCACAGACTTGGCTACCAGGGAGTGAGGGAAGCAGGAAGGAGGTCATGAGCCTGTGAAGGGTAGGGGCCTGGAGATGGTTCAAAGACACCCAGGGACCAGGCACAGAGACACTGGAGGAGGATCAGGTGGATGTCGGGGATAGCTACATGACGGCCTGGCCAGCACCGAGAAGAACATGCAGGGGACAGACATGCGAAGGCCAGACACAACCACAGACAGGAGAGGACAGACTGTAACAAATGGACCAAGAAAAGACACATGTTCCCTGAGTGCAGATGGACAGAAGATAGAGAGGTGGATGCCAGACCCAAGGATAATGGGCAGAGCAGCCAAAAGTCTCCTCTCTTAGCACTGGACATCTCACAGCAATCCCTGATCATGGGGCTACAGAGATGGAAGGAATCACTCTGCACATCCAAAACCCCTTCACACCTCTTCATTAATATCCTTTAGATTCTTGACCTTATTTAAAAAAAAAATCATTAATGTTTTCTGTTTCATATATCATGATATCCCATGTAGGCCTCCCTCTCTCTGTTCTCCTCTCTGAGATCCATGTAATCTACAAATGGTATTTTTGTTTTAGGAAGGAAAAGCAGTCAACACAACTATATAATACACAGAGGAAAAGATACTTGCGGCAGGAGACAGTCTCTCTGGGAACTACAGGCTTACTCTCTGGGGAAGCACATTTAGCCTCTGAACACTCAGCAGACAAGACATTTGGGGCTGAAGACACACGCTCTGAGAACATTCCACTTACTACAGGCTTTCTCTCTGGGGAAGCTCATCTACTCTCTGCACACTCAGAGGAAAAGATACTTGTGGCAGGAGACAGTCTTTCTGAGAACATTCCACTTACTACGGGCTTACTCTCTGGGGAAGCACATCTACTCTCTGAACACTCAGAGGAAAAGATACTTGTGGCAGGAGATAGACTTTCTGAGAACATTCCACTTACTACAGGCTTACTCTCTGGGGAAGCACATCTAGCCTCTGAATACTCAGCAGACAAGACATTTGGGGCTGAAGACACATGCTCTGAGCACATTCCACTTACTACAGGCTTACTTTCTGGGGAAGCACATCTACTCTCTGAACACTCAGAGGAAAAGATACTTGTGGCAGGAGACACTCTTTCTGGGAACTACAGACTTGTTCCCTACAGAAACACATTGAGGGAAAAAATGGATATTTAATGAAATATATGCCTTTGAAGCCTTCCTGATGAAAAGATGAGAGATGATGAGAAAATGTGACTTTCAAATACAAGACTCAAAGGAAGCATTAAAAGGTAAATATGAAAGAGAAATCATAAGCGACTCAATAAGGTTCAACTGTGTACTTTTATGTAAGGGCAGATGAAGCACATGTCTTCTAAGAATTTTATTGTTATTTGAGTAGGTAGAAGGATTCTGCCTAGGAGGAGGGTTTTGGGAGTGAGCCAATTAGGTGGGGATCATGTAAAAAGAATAGATAGGTGAGAAATACATATGCCATGGGAGAAGGTAGAAAGGAGAGAAAGAATGGGGGAAATATTCTCACATAAAATAGGCAGAGTTTTTGTATTGGAGCAGAAAACAATTGGGGAAATAGGAGTGGGCGGCCAATGCTTGAACCTCTCTCATATCTTAATTGGTTCAAAAAGGAAAATATGTGTTTACTCAATTGGTCATTAAAAATCTATCTTCTCCTACAGGTAAGTAGGATAAGGGGATAAGTGAAAGAAAAAGTAGTGATAAAAGGTAGACAGACAAAAGAAGGCAGTGGTCATATGCAAAACAGGCATTAGAGGAGGGACAGGATGAAAAGAAAGAAGCAGAAACAGAAGAAAATAGGATAGAGTGAAATACATAGTCATCATAACTGTGAATGGGGTGGACTCACTCATAAAATGGAAGTAGTAAAATGGATTAGAAATCAGAATGGAATCTTTAAAAAGTTAGACATGAAAGATTTCTGGAGAAAACTCAATGGGAATAGAAAGAAGTACAGAGAAATATTGCTATATGTATATTCATGTTATGCAAATTGGACTTTATGTAAGGAATTCTATAAGAAATCTGCATTCCCCAAAAACACCCATGTAAACTTAACCATACAGTATTGGGATCTCTTTCTCTTCCTGCCCCTTGGCTTTGTGCTCTGTCAGCTGCTATCCCCAACCCCCGACCCCCCCCAAAAAAAAACAACAAGCTTCAAACATCCTCCAAGTGGAATCAGAAAATCAGAGCTACAAACAGACAGCCACCACCTCTGCTCAATCAGGACTTTCTTGAAACCTCCAGTGCAGAAACAGGAGACCTTGATTTCAGTCTGCCTACCCACCAGAGAGTTTGGTCTCTGCTTTTTGGTGTTTTGCCCATCTAAGTTGGGTTAACATGTGTCTGTCCTCTCCTGAATGTTTCTGTGTCTGGCCCCCATCTGTCTGCCTGCCAGCATGTTCTTCATTTCACTTCCAGTCAGGCCTTCATATTGCTGGCTCCAACAGACCTGTGCTCCTCCTCCTCCTCTTGGTTGACTGTGCCCCGCCCCCATTTGTCTTTGAACCATGTGCTGGCCCCTCCCTCATGGTGGGCCTCACTCTAGCCCTTTTCCACATTCATGGGTAAATTCAGTTTACATAAATATTGTTTTATAGAGACGTTAGTGTAACGGTCCATCTATGGAAAATAAGAACTACTTGTATATCTATTTCTCAGATGTATGTGGCAGCTTCAGAAAAATTGACTTATAAATCTGTGCATACCCTTTGACCCAGTAATACAGCTATTAAGGCTGGATCACAAAGAGAAACAGAAAAGAGAAAGGAAACCATTTTTATCAAAAAAATACACAGGCCTATATATTGTATATATTAAGTGACAGAGAAAAAAAATAGACAGCCATAGAGATGCAGAGACAGAGACAGGCAGAGGCAGAGACAGGAAAAGAGAAATATAGATGCCAACTCCAGAAGAGTATGCAGAAGAAGACACAGAAAACAAGCAGCTGTTGCTATGAGACGTGCATCAGGAAAGGGAACAAACATCATCCCAGGCACTCTGGTGACCTCATTGATCTTCTCCTAGCCAGATGAGAAGAAACAGAGGCCCAACAAGGTTAAGTTGTTGCCCAGGGTCACTCAGGGGCTAAGCATCAGAGGCAGCATCTGAACCCAAATCCTCTGAATCCATAGCAGCCAAAGTTCTTTCCAGAATACAATTCTGGCTCCCAGAGCAGTTTTTGCCACTAAACCATGGTTTTCCCAAGGGACATTCGATTTAGACTTTTAATTCTCCACAAAGAAAGTTGAAAGGAGCAATCAGGCTAATAACATTAAACAAAATAGCACGTCCTTTATTTGGATGAAAATGCAAAAGTACAAAGTATTTGTTCTAGATCACAGTGCCTGACACATACAAAGCAATCATTTAATAAATGCTTGTTTGATTGGTTGTACCCCCAACAGTCAAGACAACTCTTCTTCTTCTCTAATGGTCTAGTCTATCTTCCCAGTGTGTATCCACAGGTTGAGGTTTCCCATCCACCAAGGAAAAAGACCTTGGGGATCTAATGAAAAGAAATCCCAGGGAAGCTGACCTAGCAGTTCCAGATCTTAAATTGTATTATAAAACAGCTATCATCAAAACTACTTGGTACTGACTAAGAAATGCTGTGGTGGATCAGTAGAATAAGTTAGGTATGAAACACACAGTAGTCAATGACCATAGTAATATGCTATTGGATAAACCCCAAAACCGCAGCTTCTGGGATAAGAACTCACTCTTTGAAAAAAAAAACTGCTGGGAAAACTGGAAAAGAGTATGGCAGAAACTAGGCATAGACCAAAATCTTAGACCATATACCAACATAAAGTCAAAATGGGTTCACGATTTAGATATAAAGGCTGATGCTATAAGCAAACTGGGAGAGCAAGGAATAGTTTCCCTGTCAGATTTATGGAGAACAGAAGAATTTATGACCAAACAGGAGATGGAAAACATTAGGAAATGCAAAATGGATAATTTTGGTTATATCAAATTAAAAAGATTTTGCAGAAACAAAGCCAATTCAACCTGGGAAAGAATTTTTACAACCAGTGTATCTGATAAGGGCCTCATTTCTAAAATATATAGAGAACTAAGTCAAATTGATAAGAATACAAGTCATTCCCTAATTGATAAATGGTCAGAAAATATGAACAGGCAGCTTCAAAATGAAGAAATTAAAGCCATCTAAGGTCATATGAAAAAATACTCTAAATCACTATTGATTAGAAAAGTGCAAATCAAAAGAACTCTGAGTACCACATTACACCAATCAGATTGGCCAATATGACAAAACAGGAAAATGATAAATGTTGGAGGAGATTTTGGATAATTGGAATTCTAATACAGTGTTGGTGGAGTTGTGAAGTGATCCAGTCATTTTGGAGAGCAATTTGGACCTATAACCAAAGGACTATAAAATGTGCATAGCCTTTGACCCAGCAATAGCACTTCTAAGGCTTTTTCCCAAAGAGATCATCAAAATGGGAAAAGGACCCACATATAAAAATATATTTATAGCAGATCTTTCTATGGTGGAAGATAATTGGCAATTGAGTGGATGTTCATCAATTGGTGAATGGCTGAACAAGTTGTGACATATGAATATAATGGAATACTATTATGCTATAAGAAATGATGAGCAGGCGGTGTTCAGAAAAACCTGGAAAGACATGTATGGACTGATGCTGAGTGAAGTGAGCAGAAGTAAGAGAATGTTATAAACAGTAACAGTCACATTGTATGATGATTAACTTTGATAGACTTAGTTCTTCTCAGCAATGCAAGGATCTAAGAGATCTCCAAAAGTGTCATGATGGATAATGCTATCCACATCCAGAGAAAGGATTATGGAGTTTGAACGTGGATCAAAGTATACTCTTTGGTCTTTTTTTCTTCTTCTGTTTTGTTTTGTGCCCTCTTTGTTGTGGTTCCTCCTATTGGTTCTAATTCTTCCTTACAACATAACTAATGTGAAAATTTGTTTAATAGGAATGCATATGCAGAGTGTATATTAGATTGCATACTGTCTTGGAGAGGTGGATGAGGAGAAAGGGGGAGAAAAATTTAAACTCAAAAGCATACAAAAGTGATTGTTGAAAACTAAAAATAAATTGAAGAAAAAAAAAGAAAAAGAAAAAACCCTTGGGATCAGCAGAATCCACCCCTCTCCCTCTGTTGGGGTCCACCTTCCCCCTTATAACTCTCCTTACCTCTCTATGTTAGCATGTTAATGCTTGAGAGTGACTCATTGATGACTGTAGCCCCAGAAAGTGGATTTAGACAAGCTTACATCTGGGAGCATGGGCTGCCTTCTGTCACATACTGTGTTTATACCTCAAAGCTTCTCGGCACCTGTAGGCTTTTCAAGAGGAATGTTTGGAAGTCCTTCCTTTCAGTAACAGTCCAGGACATTATCTTAGCCTTAGGTTCACTTTCAAAATGAGCTCTTGATTGTAAGGTGGTGTTACACTTAGATAATAGATCATACAATGTCAGGGCTGAGAACATCCTTAGATCAAGAAGGTGAGATCTTGGAGGACCCAGAGAACAGAGAAAATGTAATGTCAGAGTTAGAAGGGACCTTGGTACACAAAACATCAGAGATTGGGAGGATCATATTATCATAACAGAATGCCAGAGCTGACAGAGACCTTGCAACTCAAAACATCACTCTTCCAAGGGGACCTCAGACTATATATAGATGGGCCACACTTGAAGGGTCCCCAGCTTATGACAAACAGAGCTGGGAGGGTTTTCAGAACCCTGAATACCATTTCTGGGAGTGTATTTACCTAAGCTCACACAGTTTATGCTAGAGATCTTCCCAGTTAGGGAATGGAACTGAGGTCAAGTCTATTGATACAGTTGCTTATGATCTTTGATCCTTTAAAGCTAACTAAGACCAAACCCTTCCCCCTACCATCTGACCTCTCACAAAACCTGGGGTGTATATGGTACAAATGTAGTCTACCTAATTCTGGAGAGATATTCTCCTCCCAGTGATTTTAAGTAATAACTAAATTTAAAAAAAGGAATTTTTCATTTGCCAAGTAGCACAAATTAACCATTGTAACCCCAGCAGAGCTGAACCCCCTGCTATTGCATCAGTGACTGATGCTAGGTGGTTTGGCTCAGTCACTGCAAATTATTCATGAGGTAAATCATTTCATCAATGTAAATATGAAAGCATAAACAGGCAGGGAAACCCTCTGTGTAGAAAGGATTGGACTTTTGGGGCCCCAGGATGGCTTGTTCAAATAGGAGAAAGTAGGATGGAAATCCCAATCAAGTTACCCACCTCATCTGTGATGGAGTATTGTCTTTCTAAAGCCAAAATTTAATGGATAGCAAGGCAGCCCCAGCTACTTCAAATCACTGGTTGCCATGGTGACTGGTCATTGCCAAGAACAGCTAGAGTCCTGAGTTGCTGACACTCAGGCTACCTCCTTATCAGGTCTCCATTATGATTCCTAGACCAGGAGGAGGGGAAGGCTTCTTCCCAGTTTTATCCTGGACTGTCACCTGGGTGCAAATCGAAATCACCAGGGGCTATGAAATATCAGGAGATGCCCACACAGGCACACATGTATTCACACAGTCACTGTGCATATTGTATATGTTGAGAGACAGAGAAGAAAACAAAGACAGACATAGAGATGCAGAGACAGAGACAGGCAGAGTTAGAGCCAGAAAAAGAGAAATACAGGTGCTGACTGCAGACTAGTATGAAGAAGAAGACACAGAAAACAAGCAGCTCTTGCTATGGGACATGCATCAGGGAGGGGAAGAAATACCATCTCAGTCATTCTGGAGACCCCACTGATCTGCTCCTAGACAGAAGAGAAGAAACTGAGGCCCAATAAGATTAAATTGTTGTCCTGGGTCACACAGGCACTATGCATCTGAGGCAGCATTTGAACCCAGGACATCTGACTCCATAACAGCCAAAGTACTTTCCAGAATACAATTCTGCCTCCCAGAGCAGCTTTTGCCACCTAACCATGGTTTCCACAAGGGACATCAGAATTTGGCTTTCAATTCTCTGCAAAGAAATATTTTTTATTAAAAAATTTATTTATTTTTAGTTTTCAACATTTACTTCCACAAGATTTTGAGTTCCAAATTTTCACCCCATCTCACCCCTCCCCCCCAAGATGGCATGCATTCTGAATACCTCTCCCCCTACTCTGCCTTCCCTTCTATCTCTCCCCCCTCCTCTTATCCCCTTCCTCTTTTATTTTCCTGTAGGGCAGGATAGATTTCTGTACCCCATTTCCTGTATTTCTTATTTCCCAGTTGCATGTGAAAACATTTTTTTAAACATGTGTTTTTAAAACTTTGGTTTCCAAGTTTTCTCCCTTCCTCCCTCCCCATCCACCCTGATTGAAAAGGCAAGCAACTCAATATAGGTTATACATGTGCAGTTATGCAAAACACTTCCATTGTAGACGTGCTGTGAAAAACTAACTCTATTTCCCTTAATCCTATCCGGCCCCCCCATTTTATTCTATTCTTTCTTTTGACCCTGTCCCTCCTCTGAAATACTTGCTTCTGATTACCCCCTTTCCCAATCTGCCCTCCTCTTTATCATCCCCCTACTCTCTTGTCCCCTTCCCCCACTAATTTCCTGTAAGGTAAGACAGATTTCCATACCAAATTGAGTGTGTATGTTATTCCCTCCTTAAGTCAAATCCTATAAGAATAAGATTCACTCATTCCCTCTCACCTTCCCCTGTTTCCCCTTCACTGTAAGAACCTTTTCTTTTCTCTTTTTTTGTGAAATAATTTACCCCATTCCACCTCTCCCTTTCTCCTTCTCCTAGTGTAATCCTCTCTCACCCCTTAATTTTATTCTCCAGATATGTGACCCCTTCATCTTCAACTCACCCCGTGCCCTCTATCTATCTATCTATCTATCTATCTATCTATATCTATATATCTGTATCTATATCTATATATCTGTATCTATATCTATATCTATATCTATATCTATATCTATATCTATCTATCTATCTATCTATCTATCTATATATATATATATATACACACACATATAATTTTGTCCCTCCAACTACCCTAATACTGACAAAGGTCTCATGAGTTACAAATATCATCTTTCTATGCAGGAATGTAAACAGTTCAACCTTAGTAAGTCTCTTATGATTTCTCTTTCCTGTTTACCTCTTCATGTTCCACTTGAGTCTTTTGAAAGTCAAATTTTCTATTCAACTCTGGTCTTTTCATCAAGAATGCTTGAAAGTCCTCTATTTCACTGAATGACCTTTTTTTCCCCTGAAGGATTATACTCAGGTTTGCTGGGTAGGTGATTCTTGGTTGTAATCCTATCTCCTTTGCCCTCCTGAATATTATATTCCATGCCCTGTGGTCCCTTAATGTAGAAGCTGCTAAATCTTGTGTTATCCTGATTGTGTTTCCACAATACTTGAATTGTTTCTTTCTGACTGCTTGTAATATTTTCTCCTTGACCTGGGAACTCTGGTATTTGGCTACAATATTCCTAGGAGTTTTCCTTTGGGGATCTCTTTCAGGAGGAGATCAGTGGATTCTTTCCATTTCTATTTTGACCTCTAGTTCTAAAATATCAGGGCAGTTTTCCTTGATAATTTCTTGAAAGATGATTTCTAGTCTCTTTTTTTAATCATGGCTTTCAGATAGCTCAATAAATTTTAATTTCTCTCTCCTGGATCTATTTTCCAGGTCAGTTGTTTTTCCAATGAGATATTTCACATTGTTTTCTAATTTTTTATTCTTTTGGATTTGTTTTACAGTGTCTTGATTTCTCATAAAGTCACTGGCTTCTAATTGCCCTATTCTAATTTTTAAGGAAGGATTTTCTTCAGTAATCTTTTGGACTTCCTTTTCCATTTGGCCAATTTTGCCTTGTAGGGCATTCTTCTCCTCATTGGCTTTTTGGACCTCTTTTGACATTTGGGTTAGGCTATTTTTTAAGGTGTTATTTTATTCAGTATTTTTTTGGGTCTCCTTTAGCAAGCTGTTGACTTGTTTTTCATGATTTTCTTGCATCACTCTCATTTCTCTTCCCAGTTTTTCCTCTACTTCCCTTACTTACTTCTCAGCATCCCTTTTGAGATCTTCCAAGGCCTGATTCATAATTTTCTTGGAGGCTTTGGATGCAGGAGCTTTGACTTTCTTGTCTTCTTTTGGTTGTATGTTTTGATCTTCTTTGTCACCAAAGTAAGATAATATAGTCTGATTCTTTTTGCCAGGTTTGCACATGATCCCAGTCAATTACTTGAGTTTTAAACTCTTTGTTAAGGTAAGACTCTACTTCCAATGTGGAGAATGTACTGTCCCAAGCTTCAGGGGTTTGTATAACTGTTTTCAGAGCTACTTCTAGGGAGCTGTAAATTTTCAGTTCTTCCAAGGTGCTATGATAAGGGGCGAGGTGTTTCCTCTCAACCTCCACAATAAGTTCCACCATGCCAGCACTCCTCCTCACCCCAAGTCCACCCCTCAGAACTGTGACCCAGATCCAAGCATGGGCAAAGCAAAAGATTTCTTCCTCAGCACTGGCAAAGAGATCCCTGCAATCCCTCTCTGATTGGCCACTCGATTCCCCTTCAATCTGTGGGCTGGAAGCTCAGGAGGCAGCCAAGCTTGGGACTTACGACTGAGACATAACTTCTCTCTCACCAAAGAAACAGACTTTTCTCACTGACCTTCCAAGTTGTCTTTGGCATTCATGGGTTGAGAAGTCTGGAAACCATCACAGTTGCCAGAGATTCAGTCCTCTGAGCCCTGCTCCAGGTTTGCTGGGGCCCGCGTGCTAACGCCAAACTGCGCTCCTCTCCTCGCCCAGCGTGATATACCTTTCTGATCAACCATCCAGGTTGTCTTGTGCTGGAAATTTGTTTCACTCTGTCTTTTTGTGGGTTCTGCTGCTTTAGAATTTGTTTAGAGTCAGTTTTTAACAGGTATTTGGAGGGGTTTGGGGAAGAGCTCAAGCAAGGCACTGCTTTTCCTCCACTATCTTGGATCTGCCCTCCCCAAAGAAATCTTAAAAGACCTTAAACTTGCATTTGAGCAATCAGGCTACTAACATAACAAGCATACAACAGACTTTATTTTTACCTGGTGAAAAATGCAAAATATAAAGGATTGGTACTTGATCTCAGTGCCTGATGGATACACAGCAGGCATTTAATAAATTGTTGTTTGATTGGCTGTACTCGCAAAAGTCAAGATAACGCTTGTTCCCTCTCCAATGGTCTTGTCTATCTCCACAGGGTCTATCCTTAGGCTGAGGTCTCCCTTCAACTAAGAAGAAAACCCTTGGGATCAGCAGAATCCACCCATCTCCCTCTGTTGGCATCCACCTTTCACCTTATTACTCTCCCTTTATATCTCTGTGTTTTCATGATGATGCTTGGGAGTGGCTCAAAGATGGGACTCCAGCCCCAGAACTGGATTTAAATAAGCTTCCACCTGGGAGCTTAGCCTGCCTCCTGTTGAATGCTGTGTTTACACTTCAAAACTTCTATGCAGCTCTACGCTTTTCATCAGGAATGTTTGAAAGTCTTCCATTTCAGTAAAAGTTCATGTTTTCCCCTGTGAGATTATACTATATGGCTGGGTAAGTTACTTTGTAAGCTTATATTCTGCATTCTGAAATATCATATTTTTAGTTTTCAAATCCATTATGGGAAAGGCTGAAAATCCTGTGTATTCCTCACTGTGGATCTTTGTTACTTGCATCCTTTCTTTAAAGGCTGTTGGCAGTACTTTTTCTTTGACCTGTAAACTCAGGATTTGTGCTGTAATGTTTCTGGGAGTTTTCATTTTGGTGGGTCCTTTTTGGGGACCTTTATATTCTATTTCTTCTCTTTTTGTGGTTCCAAGATGTCTAGAAAGTTTTCTTGTTTGATTTCTTGAAATATTATACTTAAGTTGTTTTGTATGGCATAGCTTTCAGATTTTCTAATACTTCTTAAATTTTCAGTCCTTAATCTTTTTTTCCATGTTACTTGTTTCTATGATATGCCTTATCAATTCTTTTTAAAAGAATATTTTCATTTTTTTCATGTTATGGTACATCACTTTAGTTATCTTATGTGTAATTTCCTTTCCCATCTGAAAGAACTATCTGCCATGACCAAGAGTATTTTTAAAGAGAAAAAAAAATAATTCAGCACAACTGATTGATACATTGAAAAATCCAGGGAAGCAGTAGTAGCTTTGGGTGCAATTGGAGGTGGGGTTTGAAGAAACATAAGGGGGCAGTGGAACCATAAATAAAGAAGAGAAGAGAAGAAAATTTTGAAAAAAATTCATACATGTTTCACCTGTTGTGTAACAGAGTTAAAGTCACAGAGACTAAATTATTTTCCAAATAAACACAGAGAATGTAAGTTATAAGCAATCAGTGATCAAGTTCACTAACAAATCTCATCAAGCAAGTGTTCACAGGCAAACATGTCACATGTTGTCCAGCATGTATTGGCAGGAATATATGTTTGTAATAACTTACTTACAATATGACACTATACGGTTACATGATAAGGTATTACATCACCAAAATTTCAGTGCAGGGAAAAATCTACAAATTTACAATTGATTATTAAATTTAAGATGCATCATTTTAAAATATGAATATATTTTGATAGGATCCAAATTTTAGGGGAAAAAACAATAAAACATTAAAAAATAGATTTGCAGGGGGGTGCTGAGTAATTTTTTTTAAAAGGAGTGTAGGCCAAATAAGTTTGTGAACCTCTGCTTTAGAAAGAGAGTAGGATATAGTCAGGATTCTCCCCAAAAATCAGTTCAGGCCCATCAATAACTGTTGAATGTTCACAAGGTAAAATTGGATGGTTTTTGGAAATGACTTTTTTTTGACATTGATAAAAGAAACATACTCCTGATCATTCTAGTCTTAGAACATCTAGAGAAATGAGGGTACACTAGTGAGATGAGAGTATAAGAGTCAGTAGAATCTAATGGATACATTGCTCAATTCTGACTGGGGAAAATGTGGGTTCATATCCCACCTTACTAGCTGTGTGACATCAGACAACTCCCATCACCACCCTGGGTTTCAGTTTTTTGCTCTGTAAAATGAGAAGTTTGGACTAGTTGACCTTTGAGGTCCCTTCCAAATCTAGATCTCTGATCCTAAATATGATTTGAGGCAATTTCCTTTACATCCTTGGGTTTCCTTATGCTCTGTAGCATATAAGGGATTGGACTAAGTAGATTCTGAGGGTGATCTGAGGCGGAGATTTAAGTCTATGATCCTTTGGAACCATTTGGTATCTTGGGGTAAAGACTGGGCAAAGATGGAAGTGGAGCAGCAGATAGAGAACACACAGAAGAGACTTGAAGGACAGTCTTTATGCAAGATGAAGGCCCTGGTCCAATGGCATGTAGAGTGGGATATGGAGTTAGAGGGGCCAGATTGGAGCCCTAGATCTGATACTACTACAAAGACTCCATCTAGATTCTCCCTCAAGGTCTGATTTTTTGTGTACTGCAGGGTACATTTTCTTTTACACTATAAGTGGTCTTTCCTGATTTGAGACTGGAAAACTCTTGTACAAAATTTCCTACTTATTTAACAAATGTCCTTCATAGCTAAGACCAGTCATTTTTTTGTACATATTTCCTTCTGGTTTGGTACTTGTCAGTGGATTACAGTTACACTTTGCCTGGTGCATAATGTCTGGGCATGGTTGCTTGCCCATTTCCTTGGACTCACCTGTTTGGTTATCCTCTGACATGGCTATCCTTCTCTAATCCATGTAGAAGAGTATGGTCATTGCTCTCCCCAGCTTCTCAGGGCAGGTGTGATCTGGGAGACAGTTTTTTGCCGACCCTCAAACCTCCACCATCTACCTCCTGTATTTATTGTGGGGGTTGAATCATCTAAAGTCTCCATATGCCAGGCAAATTTCTGAGATTACAAATTGCAGGAAGAGAAGGAGAGATTTTCCTTCTCTGGGAGTCCACCACTGCCCTCAGGTGTCCAGTCCCTATCCCTGCAGCTGTCTGGATCATGATGCTTCTTCTCAGCCTCCATAAAATCTTGGCTAGGTGCCTGGGCCCTCTGAGGGGCTTTTGGTCCCCTGGGTGATGCTCCTCGTGGGTAGGGCAGCATCCTGGAGCTTGGGAGAATTCCCAGCCTTCTGCCTTAACTGTCTTTCATTCGAAGAGGGAGTTGTTCAGCAACAACTGCCTCCAGTTTTTAACAGCCTAGGTTTTGTCAGGGGCAGACATGAGAGCATGCCTGGATGCACCCAGGTCCCTCCACCCCCAATATGTTTTTTCTCTCCTTGTGCCTGAAGAAAAGAGGCTAAGATTCACCTCTTCCCCAGACCAATCCTTTCCTCCTCTGCTCAGGAGGTTTTCAAAAATCCAAGTAAATAATCCAAGTCCCATTCAGGGACTGGTGATTTGCTGCTGCTGAACCCACTGTCCTGTTCCATTATATGTTGCCCAGGACACCCCCCACCCCACCCGCCTGACCCTGTTTAGACCCTCCTCCAGTTGGAAGATTCACTGCTTCCTGTTCCCCATTCCAGGCTTGGTAATATGAGTTGAAAGAAACAACAGGGAGGTCCCTCCTCCCCCCCTTCTACCTCTTCCCTCTGTTCTGTGTGGATACTAACTCTGTCCTTCCTGTGTTATCACCATGCCCTCCCCTCCATCCTCAACCAAGGTCAGTCATCTTTGTCTCTGGAGGAGGAGGAAGATGAAGAGGAACAAGTTCCCTTTTTCCATGAATATGGGTGGCGGGGTGTCACGAGTAGCTGGAGATCTGCCTGCCCATAACCCTTTCCTCTTCCCTTCACCTCTCCTGCTCAAGTATCCCAGAAGTTTCTACATTTTCCTGTGTATGAGGTAAGCCTCTCCCCTCCTCCTTCCACTGCCTCTCCTTCTGCCCCTCCACATAACCCCTTATTTTCTCTTCTAGACCCTCTTCAACCTGCTCCTGAACCTCCCCTCACTCCAAATTGGGTTGTTTTAGTGCCCAAGGAGTTGTGTGTGGGCATGGATGGGGGATCATGGGAGTATTAGTTCCTATGTTAATGCATGTGTGGTGTGTGTAGGTAGGATCATGCATGTCTGAGTGTATATGTCTGTGTACATGGACATACCTATGTGTGCCTGCTCCTCCAGGGATGATTCCTGCCAGGGACTTCTTGCCTGCCCAGGCCTTTTTCTGAAGGTGTTGGTCTTCAGGGTGGGGTGGCATAGAGTGCAGTGAAGGTCAGCAGGGAAAATTCTTTGAAAACACTCCTCTCCTTCCTCAGGTGGATGTTTCCATCCTTCCATCCTTCATTCCTCCCATCCTTGGCTTAACTTTGGGACTGACAAAAAAGGAGAGAGTCTAGGAATGAGCCTCCCCCTTCCCTTCCTCATCCTCAGTGCCAAGAGGGTGAATTTTTCTCTGGGATGGGTGGGTAAATCTTTTCTGCCAGAGGTGACTTGGTCCTACAAATAGGCAAATCCCTGATTTACTGTTTTAATTAAGCAATATGATTTTGACTATCATTCTGGAGGGCACAAATCTTCTCTTCTACCCTTTCCCCATTCTTTTTAATTTCATTTAAGATTTCCTTAAAAGAATCCAAGTTTCAAGAGGCTTCTAGTTTAGTGGCTTTGAGTAGCAATTTATTAAAAATCATCCCACTCTGGATATTTAATTTTCTTGCCAGCTTCATCAAAATATTTCTTAAGGTGATTTATTTTATTCCAGTCAAAAGAATCTCAAGTTGGCTAATGATGATGGGGGTTATCCTGGTTCAATTTCTGCCAATCAGTTAAATACCTGCAGGTTTTCGGCCCAGAATATGGACATACAACCAGGTGCTCTCCCCTTGTGGGAGTCCTTTTGATTCGTATGCTTTCTAGTGTTTTTAATAGAAATGGGTGTTGTATTTTGTCAAAATCTTTTTTCTGCATCTTTTGATATAATCACATGACTTTCATTGGTTTTGTTATTGATATGATCAATTATGCTGATAATTTTCCAAACATTGAAACAGCCCTGCATTCTTTGGATAAATTCTACTTCTCATAATGTATGATTTTTGTGGTATACTACTATAATTTCCTTTCTAGGATTTTATTTCAAGTGTTTCATTGCTATTTATTAAGGAAATTGGTCTACAATTTTTTCTTTGTTTTTGCTGTCTCTTGTTTAGGAATGAAAACCACATTTGTTGCTATAAAAGAAAATTGATGGGACCTCTTCTTTATCTATTTTTTCAAAGAGTTTATATAGCATTGAGCTAAGTTGTTCTTTAGATGTTGGGCAGAATTAAATTAAAAATCTATCTGGTCCTTGGGATTTTGTTTGAGGGAACTCATTTATGCCTTGTTCAATTTCTTTTGTTAAGATAGTGTTATTTAAGGATTGTATTTTCTCTTCTGTTTACATGTGTTATATGTGTGTGTAAGTACACATATATACATATATGTATGCATACATTTGTAAATATTTATCCATTTAATTAGATTTCCAGTTTACCTGGCATATGATTACGCAGAATACCTCCTAATAATTAATTTAATTTCATCCTCATTGGTTATGCATCCTTTTCATTTTCAAGAAAGGCAATTTGGCTTACTTCCTTTTTCAAAATCAAATACTTGATGGTTAATCTATTTTATTACTTTTTTTCATAAAACCAAGTATTAGTTTTATTTATTAGTTTAATTTCACTTTCAATGTTATTAATCTCACTTTTGCTTTTCAGGTTTTCCATTTTGATATTTAATTGGAGATTTTTCATTTCTTCTTTTTCTAGTTTTTTTTTTTAATTTCAGTCCTAGTTCCTTGATCTGCTCTTTTTCTGTTTTATTGATTTAAGCATTTATAGAAAGACAATTTCCCTAATTATTGTTTGGTTGCATGACATAATTTTTGTTATGTTGTCTCGTTGTTGGCATTCTCTTTAATGAAATTAATGTTTTCTGTGATTTGTTCTTTGAACCACTCATTCTTTAGGATTAGATTATTTAGTTTTGGTTAATTTTGAATCTCTTTCTACTCCATTTACTGAATGTCATTTTTATGACTCTGGTCTCTAAGGGTGTATTTAAATTTTCTGTTTTACTCTATTTGGTTATAAGGTTTTCCTGCCTTAATAAACAGTGGGTTTTTGCAAAGGTCCCATGTACAGAGAAGAAAAAAAAATTATATTCCTTTTTATTTCCACTCAGTTTTCTCCAGAGGTATATAATATCCATTTTTAAGAGATAGTATTCATCTTTTTAACTTTTTTCTCATTTATTTTATACAAACATTTGCCTAACTCTAAGATGGGAAATTGGGAGTCACCCATTAATTTAGTGTAACCATTTTCTTTTGTAAGTCATTTAACTTTTCCATTAAGAAGTTGGATGCTCTGTCATTTGATGTATATGTGTTTAAAATTACTATTACATTATTTTATTAAGATACTTCATAGCAAGCTGTAGTTTCCTTGCTTATCTCTTTGAATTGGATCTGTTTTTGCTTTTGTTCTGTCTGAGATCGTGATTGCTACCTCTATTTGTGTCTTGATTTTCCTTGTCCCCACTGTAACTTTTCATGCTCAGATTTTCTTTTACTCATTTCCCCACTTTATTGTTGATTTTATATTAATGTTAATGTTGGTCTCTGTTTCCAAGTCAGAACAGTGGGGAAATGCAATGTCTTGACACTTCAGCCTTTTTCATGCCACTATTTTTAAAGTTAGTTCTAGGAGTTTAGAATTTTTGAGTGGTTGCAAGGTAACATGGTGTTAGGCTAGGTGTGGTCACTGCTCTCCTGGTCTGTGCTGTGGCTCTTCCCCAGGAAGAAACTCTGATCCCTTGGGACTACAATCAATACAGCTACTCAGGATCCCTGCTTCATTCCCCAAATGATGCACATCCCCACAATTTGCAATATTTTTCCAGTACAAATCAGGCTGCTACAAATATGTTTGCACGTGTAAGTCCTTTTCTCTATTTTATGTTCTCTTTGGGATATAGATCAAGTAGTGTTATTGCTATATACACAGTTTGGTCACCCTTTGGGCATAGATCCAAATTGCTTTCCAGAATGGGTGAATCATTTGACAACTCCTCCAACAGTACACAAATAAGTGTCCCATTTCCCCATCAATTTAGGCAGGACAGCAGAAAAAAATTTCATGAAAATGAAAATTCTCCCAAAGTGCAGTGACTTGCCTTGAAGAAATGGTGGGTTCCCTCTCTTTGGAGGAGAACCAAGGAAGAGCTAGATGACAGTCTGTCATCTATGTTTCTCTGAGAATTCCTTTCATGTATAGATTGGACAAGATGGCTACTATAGTCCCTTCTATCAAGTTTTGTGCAAATTATGTGAACCAAGGCTGACGAGGAAATCTGAGGACCACCCAGGGTTTTAAAAAGCTGTTTACTGGGCCTGAAGCAGACCGCATGTGGAGCTGAGCTGAGCTCTCCTTGAACACTTCTGTGGATATGTGTGCAGCACTGGTGGTCTTTAGGCTAATGCACTATTCCCTTAGTTTCAGTGATAGCAGAAAGAGGAGGCAAACCACCTCCCACCTCTAATCTTTCCCTCCGGATGCTTCCATGTTTTAGCTTGACTGGCTTGCCTGTTCCATAGGGAGCGGGTGGTAGGGATGAATGTCTTGGGGTAGACTGGGCTCTATGCATATTATGGGGGAATGTTGTATTGTGGATCTTACTCTGCTATTTCATTAAATGCCTTTGCTTTTGAAAAATTTGTATCCTTTGATGGAGTAGAGAAAAAGGGATCTCTTGAGCTCTCATTTTGTGGGCCTTGCATACACATAGAGTATCTTCAAAATGGGTCAGATATTCTGGGAACCCTAAATGGAAGAAGAGGTGTCACAGATGCTGCCTGTTATTAAAGAAAAGACTAGTGAATATCTAGGAAAGTGAACGGTGAAGAGAAAAAATCAGTATGACTTCATCTAATATAGGTCAAGCCAGAATAAGTTCATTTCTATTTTTGACAGGGCTGCTAAAGTGGTCAACCAGGAGAATGTGGCAGCTACAGTTTACACAGATTTCTGCAAAAAAACCTGATAAATTATTTAGTGCTCTTTTTTTTAGAAATGGTGTGGAGATGTGGCCCAGATGATAGTCAGATTAGACCTGGAATTGCTTGAATGATTGGTGTAAAAGGGAGTAAAACATGAGAAGGAAGTCTCTAGTAGAGTGCCCAAAAGGTTTGTCATTGACCCTTTGCTGTTTAATATTTTTATTAATGTCTTGGACAAAGGGCAATGACACCCTTATCACATTTGCAGATTACTCCAAATTGGGTGACAGAGTCAAGATCCAAAATATCTGGACAGGTTAAAGAATTGTTCAGAATCTAATAACATGAAATTTAATTGGGACAGATATAAACTCTTGCACCTGGGTTTAAGAAGTCAACTCTACAAGTATAAGATGGAGGGAAGTATAGTTATGTGGTGATTTATTTACAAAAAAATATTCAGAGGGTTTAGTGGACTGCAAGCTCAATATGAGGCAGAAGTATGATATCGCAATAAAAAGAACACAAATGGACTCTTGTTCTAGGTTCAGAGAGGCCTGGATTCTAAGAAGAAGGAGGTAATAGGCTATCCATGCTCTTACTGGGAACTTTCCTGTCCCTCTCCAGCTGTTGGAGCCTTTCCCATGAAATTATTTGTGTTCTACTTTCTATATAATTTGTAAATATAAAATTAATATATTGTGTACAGACACAGACATAAAGTCACAGAAACATAGACTGACACTCTCTCATACACATTATATGTGTAGGTATATATATCTATTAACATATATATGTGTGTATGTATATAGTATGAATATATGCATGTATGTATATTTTGTCTTCCATGATAGAATATATACTCCTCAAAGGAAGGAGATAGTTGTTTTGGGTTTTTTTGGTATCCCTAGTACCTAGCACAGTGTCTGGTACACAGTAGGTTTTAATAAATATTTGTACCTTGATATTTAAGGGCAAGAGGATCTTTCAGTATCCATCACATAATATCACAGACATGACTATCTCACTTTGCTTAAGTTTACTCTTCAGAGGGAAAATGTTATAGCTGGGTATAGAACTTGGCATATGGTGTTTGGTGGCATTTGCTGTACCTTGGTGGTACAGGGACACCTCACAACCTTTAGGCCACACATCTAATACCCAACAGAGTCTCTCATTTTCTCCACTGTCCCTCTCAATCCACCCTCTCCTCTCAACCATAGTCCCACATATCTTGCACTGATTTCCAAGGTCCTCCCTATACTACTACATTCACCTGCCTCTTGTCCTCTATATTCTCTTGCAAACAGACACCTCCATAGTATCTTATTGCAATCCCTGACTCTCCTTTGCTACTCTGTGCATAGGCCATTCCCTCAAGGAGGTCATTGACATGCCAGCCTTGAGGAACTTCCTCAGTCCAGCTCCAGTGTCCCTCCCATGAGGCAATTGCATTCTCTAGCAGTTCCTGCACAGGGCTGGAGATGAGGGAATCTTTCTATTCCTTTAATTGCTCATCAAATGGTTCCCTCCTAGCAAATGTGTGCTGGGCCCAAGAGCACAGCTCCATGGATCTGTCCCCTGCAAAGAATTGATCTGGCTTGGGGTTCTCATCCCTGCGATTGCTTTTGTCCAGCGTACTGAAAATATCCCTCTCATATGGAGTCCTGTGGAGGAGACTAAGGCAGACAGAAGGGTGTGGCTCCCACTTGTCAAGACACTAGAAGGGTTATATCGTATAGGATGTAGACCAAGGTACCCAGATATAAACAGCGAGGGCAGACGCTCTCCCTCTCTGGGTACCCCCCTGTCCCGCCCTGCCCGGTCTGATCTTTGTATCCTCCTTCCTGGAGAAAGGAGGCTGAGACCCGCCCCTTCCCCAGCCCTCGCTTTTCGTCCTCTGCTTTGTGGGTTGTGAAGCATCCAAGTCCCATTGAGGGGCTGCTGGTTTGCAGATGCTGCTGCAGCTAACGTTCGCTTCCTTTTTGTGGAGCCCAGGACACCCCTACCTCGAAATCCCCTTTCTCTTTTTTCTACTCCCGCTCCCAGTTTCTGTAAAGCGGCGACCCCTCCCACAACCCCAAGCTGAGCTCAGTTGCTGCCCCCCACTCCCAGCCCCAGCAGACTGTGCTCAGGAACCTGGGACCTTGGTCTGCCACTGGTCCACTTCCAGGTGGAGGATGCACTGCGGCCCCTTCCTCTAGCCCGTTTGGGTGACGGAGGCTGAAAGAAACGACCGGGAGGGGCACTCTGCTGCTCTGTCACAAAGCCTCCTCCCCTCCCTCTTCGCTTCCCTCTCTGCTCTAGGAAGAGACGATCCCCGCCCTGCAGTCACGTCACAATGTCCGCCCCCTCCCACTTTCTATTCAGGACATCTTCCTTATGTCTGGAAGAGGATGTGAGTGCTGTACTAGCAGCTCCAGGTCTGTGTGCCCCTCACCCACCTGCTTTCAACTCCTCCCACACCCGTCCCCTCCCTTACTCCCATCTTAAACCCATCTTCCAGTCTGACAGACCATGAGGGTCCTGTGGGTGCCTAAATGGCTCTGTGAGGTAAGTACACCCCCCTTTCCACCTGCCTCAGCCACTCCTTTTCTTCTCCTTGTCTTCTCTTCCCTTCCCCCCCTCCCCTATTCATGAAGCACACCCCTCCCCAATTGGCTTCTCTTCACGCTCAGAGGGATGTGTGTAAGGGTGGGTGGAAGGTCCTGGGAGTATCAACACATTTGTTTATGCTTGAGATGTGTATATTGGTAAGATGTTCTGTAACAGTGAGTGTCTGTGTTGGTGTCTGAATTTATATCGGTGTGTGTGTTCAGGGGTGAACATGTGTTGGCCTGCTATTTCCAGGCTGTTTCTGCCTGGGGCTTTCTATCTGACCGGGTCTCTGTGGGGAGGGTTAAGGGCTTGGTGATCATGAGATGGGATAAGGGTGCCTTGGAAGCCAACAGAGAGAAGACTTATGGAACATTCCCTCCCTCCCCCCTTCAGGTGGATTTTTCAATTCCTTTTTCCTCCCTTCCTCCCATCCTTGACTTGGCCTTAGGGCTGGGGAGAGAGGAGAAAGTCTAGGAACTCTTCTATTCCCCTTCTACATATCATATCTTTTGTTTGGTGCCCTTTGATGGTATATTTATTTTTTGTTCTGGTTTCAAGCTGCAGCTGGTAAAAGGGGTGTTTCCGTGTACCTTGTTGTTGAACAGAAAAGTGGGACTGCCCCTGGACCTGTGGATCTCTATTATTTATAGACTGAAAGAAGAGAGTTGTTTTACTGTGCACTTCTCTCATTATGAGGGATCTGGATAATTTTGTCATAGGGCTCTTGATAGCTTGGATTTCTTCCTTTGAAAACTTCCTGATCATATCCTTTGACCTATTGGAGAATGGCTTTTAAGCTTAGAAGTTGGAATCAGTTTCTTCTATATCTTGCATATGCCACAGTCCTTAGAGAACTTTATTTCAAAGATTTTTTTTCCCTCACTTAACTGTGACCCTTCTCATTTGAAATGCATTCAATCTGTTTTTGCAAAAATATTTCACCTATATAGAAAAACAATCATGCCTTTTATTTTCTGTGATTCTCTTTGTAGCGTGTTCCATCATCACCTGTTTTCCTGTCCATAGATGTGAAAATTTCCTCCTTGCTGCTCTAATTTGCTATTGATTCCCCTTTACACCTGATTAATGTAGATGGTCAGTTTTGCTGTCAGATGATTCAGCAGAATAACTCCTAATCATTGCTATAATTTCATCTTCAATGGTTATGCATAAACTTTTTCATTTTTGAGACTGATAATTTGTTTTTCTTCTTTTTTTGCTAATCAAATTAACTAATGGATTATCTATTTCATTGGTATTTTCATAAAACCAGTACCTCCTTTTATTTATTAGTTTGATTTTTAAAAACTTTCTTAATCTTGCCTTTGACTTATGGATTTCCATTATCATGTTTAATTGGATATTTTCATTTGTTCTTTTTCTGCTTTTTAAAATGTCATGCCCAATTCATAGATCTCCTCTTTCTCTATTTCATTCATGTAAGCATTTAGAGATATTAAGTTTCCCCTAAGTACTGCTCTGAGTGCATCCCACAAATTTTTATATGTTCTTTCATTGTTGTAATTCTCCTAAAGGAAGTTATTAATTGATTCTATGATTTGTTCTTTCACTCACTCATGTTTTAGGATTAGATTACTTAGTTTCTAATTCCTTTTTTAATCTGTACTTTCACATCTCTGTTATTTATATTGTCTATTGGAGAAGGATGGAGAACATGATTCAGAAGCAATGAGACAAATGAAAAATCTGTAAGACAGAGTTTATGGGTAATTAATAATCAAACCACTCCAGTACCTTTGCTAACAAAACTCCATGGATAAAAGTCCATGACATCATCTTAAGTTAGGCATTACTCAGTGACTGAACAACAAGAAGGCCTGGGCAACTGGACAAATATTTACCTGAATGTCTGATTTCACACTGGTCAAGTCTCTGTCAAACTTGCTGTTTATTTCATAAATTTCCTTCAAAACAAAGATCAGTCTTTTTTTTTGCATTTATGTCCTCACAATTTTTGGTTGGGTAACATTTATCCATGTAAACACAATAGAGGGGAAAATTAGCTGAATGCTGTCACCACTTCTATGAAGGCTTATCCTGTATCAGGTGATTTTTGATATGATGGAAAGTTTAATATATAATTTTGATGCTGATGATTTGGTCTTAATTCATATTGATCCTGAAAGAATTCAGGACTCTATATTTCATAAATTTAGGATTTTATTTAGTTCCATTCTGCCTGCTTAACCAGGAATAAACTATAACACTGGCTAAAATTCAATAAAAAATACGTTTGAAAATGAGTTGCAGACTTCAACACATGATGACAGAATAAAAGCGTAATATCTACTTTAGCCACAAGACAGGATCTCTATTGTATAATGTATTCCTCTCTGGCATAAAAGTTTCCTTAAAATGCAGTTTGCCTAAATTCTGCAGTGTCGATATTGACCACTAGATGTCAAAAAAGACCAGGACATAATATTCTTCAATATCTTTTTTTTTTTTTTACCATGAGGGGGAAACAAAAGACTGTTACATAATATTCAATGACACTAAATTGGTCAAAAAATATTTATTAAAAGCCTACCATATGCCATACTGTGCTCTGGGTGCTAGGAATCCAAAGATAAAAAGGAAACAATCACTGCTCTCAGAAAAACAGGTGAAATATGTTGAGGTTCTGAGGAAGAGGGATAAAAGTATTGTAGGAAAGAGAAAAAAGGAGGGAACTGTCTGTACTGGATTCATTTCTCCCACTTCCCTACTGTTCTGTATGTAGGAGAAAGTCACCCATTCTCACACACCCTCCCATTTACTCAAACATACACACACAGACACACACACAGACACACACACACACACACACACACTCACAGTGAAAGAGCTACATACATTGTCTCAGTCACCCAGAACTCTATCTTCTAGGAGACCTCACTCTATTGATCTGCCATGCAGCTGAGGACTTAGTCCCAGTATCTTCTAGAAAGTTGAATCTCTAATGGGTTTACTCTGTCACCAAAAGACGACATAGGAGGTTGACTCTTGTTCAGTGGCTCCCTCTTATAATAAAGGATAAAGATACTGTCAAAGACCTTTCATGTCTTTGACCAATTCTCTCTCTGCCCAAAGCTACACCTCCAGATAATATGAGAACTTCAGTATTTGACAATCCACTCCCACCTCCACCAGCATTGGAAGCTTTCTTGACAAGCACACAGACTGACAAGGCTCAAAGCACAAGTAGTTTTTTTTTTAAAGTAAATGAATAAATGAATGAAAAGCACAGGTTAAGTGCTTAGCATTTGTCAGGAACCCTGCTAAAACCTACCATCACGAATAGATAGAGTCTGTGCTCTCAGGGACCTCTCACTCTAATTTGGGACAACAATGACCACAGGAAGAGTCACCTGCAGGGTGCATAGAAAGGCCTGAGCCACTAAGGGTGCCAGTGGCAGGGCAAAGGACAAGGCCCAGGACTCCCCAGAACACATCAGAGAGCCTGCCCTGCAGAGTTGGGAGTCTTGAGGTCAGAATGGAGCAGACACTCAGGGTTCCCTCCAGCAGGGCTAGGGCATGGCAGCACTGGCAGGGAGGTTGGTGCATGGCATCCTGCTGGGTACCAGCTCATATACAGTTAATACAAATGAATAGTTACTACCACTGAGTTATTTCCCTTCTTCCTCCCCATTACACCCACTGCCATTAACTCAATAGTCTCCATAACTTACAGCACTGTCAGATGTAGGGCTCTAGATGGCGATGGACAGGTGTGGCTTCCCAACACTGGCCCTTCCATCAACAGCCTCTTTCAGTGGAGGATGGCTTGCTTCATGCAATGAAACAAAATGAAAAGAATGAAAAAATAGAAGAAAATATGAAAAATCTCATCAGAAAAAAAAATTGGCCTGGAAAATAGATAGAGGAAAGATAATTTAAGAGTTACTGGACTACCTGAAATGGGAGGGGAGTTAGTGGGCTATGCTTCAACCTCACTCTCATTAGGTTTGGTTCAAAGAGGGAAGAATATATACTCAAATGTATGTAGAAAGTATCTTATCCAATAAGGATTAAGAGGAGAAAGAGATAAGAGAAAGGGGGTAGAGACTGACAAGAGGAAGAGAAGTTTAAGGGAGGCAGTGGTTAGAAGCAACATAGACCTTTGAGAAGGGAGGAGAGAGAGAGAGAGAGAGAGAGAGAGAGAGAGAGAGAGAGAGAGAGAGAGAGAGAGAGAGAGAGAGAGAGAAGAAACAAGTAAATGAGATGGAGGGAAATACGCAATGAGTAATCATAACTACAAATTTGAAAGGGGTGAGCTCACCCATAAAACAGAAGTAAATAATAGGATGGATTAGAAACCAAAATCCAACAACATATTGTTTACAAGAAACACAGCTGACACAGAAAGACACACACCCAGTGTTAAAATAAGGGACTGGAGCAGAACCTGTTATATTTCAGATGAAGGAAAAAGACAGTGATGTCAGACCAAGCAAAAATAAACATAATTAAAAGACATAATCAGGGAAACTACAATTTTACTAAAAGATATAACACATAATAAAGTAATATAAAATTTTTTTACAGTAAGTTTCTCTGATAAATCTCTTCTATCACAAATATATCAGTAACCTAGTAAAAATTATACAAATAAGAGCTATTCCCCAATTGATCAGTAGTCAAGGGATATGAACTGGGAGCACTCAGAAGAAGAAATCAAAGCTATATATAATCATGTGAAAGAATGTTCTAAATAACTAATTTTTAGAGAAATGAAAATAAAAAAAACTCTGAGGTACCACCTCACATCTATGAGAAATAACAAATACTGGAAGGGTTGAGGGGGAATAAGTACACTGAGGTTCTCAATCAAAGATTTGGGCACAGCTTCTTGATCCCCCTGGTCCATCTTGGTGGGTTGTTTCCCAGTCCAGCAAGCCAGAATTATTGTTAGAAGACTTTCTCCTCCAGGTGATTTCCAGGCTGATCCTTTGCAAGGTGGTTCCTGTCCCCAGACTGTTGGCTTGGTCAACCAGTGGCCACACGTGGGTCCTCAAGAAGCCCATGAAGAGGGCTCCACATGGTCTTCCCTTGGAGTGAGGTCTAGTCTCATCAGATCTTCAGAAAGGACTTTGTGGCTGGTCACACCAGTGGGTGAACATGCTTTCCCCCAGGTGCCCATGAAGAGGTCTCCAGCAAACATCTGTTTGGGGCAGCTCTGTGCTCACCACCCCTTCCAAGAAGAGGCCCTGGTCCTGAGGTTACTGGCATCTGTCACACTGGTGATCTGGAGCTGCCCCCAAATGCTAGGAGTAGAGGAGATGAAAACCTCAGCCATCATCCTTGGGACACTTGCTGAGACAAATCACCTGTCCTTCTCCATGGATTATCATCCTATATCTCTGTAATAGACCTCCCATTATTCTCATCAAATAAATGGAAAGGGCTCAGAGATTGTGTGTTTGTGTCTTTATTATTTAAGGTAAGATCTGCCTCTAAAATAATCCTTAATGCTGAGGGCCACAAATGAAGTGGCTCCAAGTGGTTTCTTCCAAGAGAGGAGCCTGATCAGACCTGCCTAAAATCTCCCACCCCCCTGCACCTTCCTCTTCCTCATCCTTCTCCTCCTCCTGCTCCTCTTCCTCATACCCTGGCTCCACACAGGTGAGACCTGCTTACACTAGATAGACCCTTGTCTGCATTGGGTTTATGTTAAATTCCTTTGTTATTGTTCACCTGGCCCAATCTTGAATTTGGTCCCCTGTATCTTGGAGGACAACCAAATAACATTGCCATCCCATCCCTTTAGGAACAGAGATGTTCAAGTCAGGTTTCACTTAGACCCTAGTTTATCCTGAAATGCCTAAACACAAATCCTTTCTTTTTTGCCTATTTTCTGTTTATTTTTTAGCAAATCCATTGGGAATATAGTCTTGTGGTCACTGTTATCCTCTACTACCCATCTCCACCCCCTTATTTAAGGATCTGTGGAGTCTGTGGTGGGGTAGCATTTTGAACAAATGGGAGGGAGATAGTGAGTAGTGGGAGCTGTCTTTAGGTGGAGGTCAGTGGGGTGGCAGGAGTGAGGGGGAGGCTGCTCAGCTCAGAGGTGCTAGAGGAGGCCCACAGATGTGTTGATTTGGGGTTGTGGGGGCTCAAGGTCAGGAGGTCAGAAGAATCAGGGAGAATAGAGGCAGTGAGGATGAGAAAAGCCTGAATGTATCTTGTCCCATCTTCCCCCACTACCCTTATCCTCAGTATGGCTGATCCTGGACTCTGAGGTGCCATATCCTGTAAACATTGAGTCCACTTGCATTTACTTGGGTAACATCTTATGGCAGTCCCTGTGCTAGGGGCTGAGCAGCCCGTAGAAGGCAGAAAAGCTTGGTCACTGCCCTCAGGGAGCTCACACTCTAAAGGATGAGGCAACCTGTTTAAAAAAAAAAAAGCTAGGTACATATGTGATCTAGGCAGGGTGCAAAGGGATTCTATGTGAAAGTTGAAGAAGGAACTAATATCCCGGGGGGATTCCTGTGATACAGGAAATATCCTGTTTCTAGAAAGTGGTACTTGGGTGAAAAAATGAAGTCAGGGAATGACCTTGCTTCTTCCTCCATCCACAACATCCTTCAGCCCAATCCTCACATCCCCCCCCTCAACACCACCCCCCCAACTGTTCTAAGGCCTGTACACTTGTACCTTGGGGGGTGGTTGGAGGGGACTTTAAACACTTTTTCCTTCTGGGAAGGGAACTTCTGGTCACCTAGGGAGTCAGATGAGAAGGAGACAAACTACACCCTGGAAACAATAGCCCTGGAATTGGACCCGCTCTGGACTTCTGAGGAATAGGGTGTGTATTGATAAACTCAGAGGGAGAGAACTGGGCCAATGAAGTAGCTGAGCTCAGCACTTCCTTAGAATACCCATTACATGTGAATTTTGTGGAAAACCAGAAGAGAAACCTGGCAAGAAGAGCAGGCTCCTCTGGGGAAAGAAACTGTACCCCAAAGCCTCTTAGTGGGGAGTGGGGATAACAGTGATCTCCATATCATGGGGCAGATTCAGTGAAATATTTTCACACTTAAAACATGTTCCTTTTTCCCTTTTATTTAAGTCATTTTCTTAAAAATCCTCATTGTGCTGCCTTTATTTTTAGGGAGCAAATGTCCATCAATCAATGAAATTTAAAAAGCCCCTTCCTTCAGGCTGACATCATTGTCAGTGATGTCACAGATTGTTAGCAGGTCAGGCCTGTTGATGGGTAAGGGTCAGGTCACAATTACTGAGGGAGATCCAGAGAGGAGGCTGGAGCCCAGGCTAGACACAGACAAGGCCAGAAGTCAGGGTTCAAACTCTCCACGAACACCAATATTCCATCGACATCATCATGACCCTGGGAAACCTGAGTCTGTAGGGAGGGCATACTTATTTCAGAATGAGATCTGAAAATTATTCTACATCAGATCTCCTGGATGAAAATCTTTCTCCCTCTGTTGTGTTTCATGATACTTAAATGTTACACAGCTTCCTGCTCATGGTGGTTTATCTTCAAGGCTTCCTTCCCAGTCCAGAGCCACCCCAGACTTTATGGATATTGGTCATAGACCAGAATGCCTGAGATCCACCTACAGATGAGTGCCCAGGTGACCCTGTGAAAGGATGCTGCAGTACCCAGATTCTGTGTTTGGTCCAACCAGTGGGCAAAGAGGATTTCCAGGAGGAGGCAGTGAAGAGGACTTTAGCAGCCATCCCTTTGGGGCAGCTCAGTGCTCACTACCTGTTCAGAAGATAGGCCCCCTTCCACAGGCTCCTGGTAGTTGTCCGTGTGGTGAGGCCGAGCTGCGCTCGGGTGCCAGACTTCAAGGGGAAGAGATCCCCAGCCATGGTCAGCCTTGGGACACATGCTGAGATAAGTCAAGGATATTATCGCTCATCATTCTACAGCTCTGTCTTAGGGTCCCCCTTTATATGATCATCAAATGAAGTGATTGAAAGGTCTCAGAGTATCACTGTGTGTCTTTATGGAAACAAGGAATGAATAAATGAAGCATCTACTGAAAAATTCTGTGTTCAGATCTCTGTGCCAAGCACTGGTGATACAGATAGAGAGGAAAGACTGTCCATGTGTTCAAAGCTCTTAAATTTTCACTGCAGATTCAACACTTAGGACAATATTGCCTCCAGTGGAAAAAAAAAAGCAAGGCTAGTATTTCCACTTAGGGCTGGGCTGTCTACATAAAGCTCTAAGAGGAGGTAGTGGTCAAGCAAGTAGCTATGGTTTGGCCTACCTAGAACATGCTACTTCCTGTCTTTCCTTCAAGATACCTTGCTGCTTCAGTGAAGCTGGCTTCCCTTTGATGGCAGTCGGTGTTGGTAAAATTAGTGAGTCAGAAATGAATAGGAAACCAGAAGTAGGAGCAGGGGTACTTTCAGAACACCAGGACTGGATCAGGAGATATAGCACAGGAAATGCCAGCGAACTGATTAACTAGAGTCCCCAAAATTTCAGTCAGTTTATTGAAATGAAGAGGTCCTGTGGTCCCTTGGGGTATAGCAGCAAAGCAGATGTCAGCCTCTTCTTTATTGCCATTTCTTCTGGTATAATCACTTATGTTTCTGAGGTTGACCCATTGAACAGTAACGAAGAGTTTGGGGGTCAGAACTCTATTGGATCATCAGCAGCTGTGTCTGGAGCCCCAGGAGCCTGCGGCAAGGCTGCATCTCTACAAGGGTACCTTCCTGACCATGATCTTTGGAGATCCTGGGCCTCAGTGTCTGGGCTGTCTCTATAAGGGTCTATGGGGAGATGGTCAACATAGTGGCCTGACCCACTGGGAATATGGCAACTCCTCTCTAACCACAGGGGGTCTTGCTCTTTCATCTGGGCAGGTTTATTTGTCCTGTGGGTATCATAAAGTGGAGATAGCTGAACCACTTTCCATGAGAGTTGTTTCCCTAGATGTTGACCCTGATGGTTGGTCTTGAAGCTGAACAGGAGGTCTGGGAGGCTGCTACCACTACCAGGTCTCCTTTGTTTAGATATATGTTTGTGGCAACTTATCAGTAGTTGGTTGTGGTGGTGGTGAGGAAGGTGGGCCCCATCTCTACTATCATTTCTCCCCATAATGTTGTCAGGTGGTGGAGGGGGTGGTCTAGAAGCTCCTAAATAATGTCCCTCTCTCTGTCGCTAACTTTTTATCTGTCTTGGTCAGTCTCTCTATCCTCTATCTGTCTTTTTCCTCCTCCCCTCTGTATTTCCCTCTCTCTCTTTGTCCCTTGTTCTCCTGTGTCTCTCCCATCTTTTTTTCATCTGTATATGCCTCTCCACTCTCTTCCTGCCTGCTCTTTCTGTCTGTCTGTCTTTTGCTGTCTCTCCCTTTTTCTGTCTCTCTTTATATCACTTCCCCTTCCTCTCTTGCCTCTCCTCTCTCCTTCCCCCTGTCTCTTTTCTCCTCTCTGCCCATTTGAAGCCCTTGGCTTTAGCTTTTGCAGCTGAATTATTACCTTAAAGAATTCCTCACTATCTCATTCCATGTGACCTTAGTTTTGGCCATTAGTCAGTAAATGCAAGATATTACAAATATATGATGCATTTAGCAAATAACTTTGTGCTAAGGAGAATATATGGCCGTTATTTCTGAGACCAAGAATGTGCTGGGAAGGATGAGCTAGAAACCCCTTCATTCATCATCACCAAAGATTGCACTGTTGAATACCTTTGCAAGAATTTGGGGAGGAGGGCTCCCCCACCTCCTTCTCCATTCTTCTGGGGTTGGAGAAATAAATATACTGGCATTGAACATATTCACAGCCATGTTGACCTCTGGAAATTAAGATGAAATGGAAACAACACAGGGTAGTGGCAGGGACTGAGGATACTTTGCTGCCCTAAACAGCAGCTGTAGGGCTCCTTAAACAGAGGGCAGTTGGCGCAAAGCTTCTTCCCCTCAGCAGCCCCACAGCAGACACCCTGCTGCTGACAACACTGACTCACACCTGAGCCTCCCCTCCACTGCACTGGTCCTTCTCCATGTATGTACTTTCTGTATGTTCCCCAGCAAGTCTGGTGCTGGTCGAAGTAATGTGGGGATTGGTGAAGGGCAATGCCATGGACCACCTTTGAGCTTCTGGGAGATGGAGGTGACCAAAGCCCTCCCAACCCTCTTGCTATTGGGGCAGAGATCTGGGAGATTCCGGCTTCAAGAGAACAGCAGCAAAAAAAAAAAAAAAAAAAAAAAAACTGAAGCAAAAAGGGAAGGAATTATAATTCACGTTTTCATAAAGTTTATCAGATGTTGCCTCTAATAACCAGGATCTTGATATCTTTGTCATCCACAAACACCTGAATTCCACTGCACCCTTTCAGGATTTCTGGAATCCCTGGTGGGGTGGGGTGAGATTAACTTTCCCTTTTCACCCAAACAGGCCTTTCTTCTGCTCTTCAGAGAGTGCGATGTGTTCTGAGGTTTAAAGGGCAGAGTTGAGCTTAGCTAGGTCATGGGCCAGGAATTAGCCACCTCCAAACCCTACACCCCAGCACTTCCCGGGGGGGTGTCTATTTCTAGGCAGGCCCCCTGCTGCTCTGGAAGCTCCCCTCCTGCCCAGACTGCTCCCAGTTTTGCTTCTTGTCTTTGGGTTGGTGACAAGCAGGCCCAAGGGATCTCTTATTTATTTATTCATTTATTTATTTGTTTGTTTGTTTGTTTGTTTGTTTTGTTTACAGGCTCTGGTAGTAGAATATGTAGAAGGTCAGGTATTTGAGCATGTTCAAAATCTTGAACTTCAATTTTCTGTCCCTAAAAAAGGGTGGGTGGGGAGACGTCATTAGAGACACAACAGTGGCTAGGAGTGGGCAGGGACCTACTGTGGTGAGGGTGGAAGGTGAGACCTTGAGCTTCCATCTGACATTTTCTGCCTTAACTTGACCTCTGTCCCAGGTCTACCCACTTTTTTATATCTACATCCCTAGGTTTAAAGAGGAGGGAAGTGGCAGGCAGGTGACCCTTGGGCATTGATGTGTTTCCAGACTTTTTATTCTCCTCTTTAATTTATTCTGTTAGGAATTTTGGGAAGACTTTGTTGTCTTCTGGGTTGAGAAGATATGGGATTGGGCCCCTCATGGGCAGAGATCCCCAGCTACCTGGCAAGAGCGTGAATGGATGCCATGACCAGCTGCACTGTGCCTCAGGTAGGAGACCTGGGAGTGGAGAGCGGGAGTGAGACGGTGGTGAGAGCGTACTTAGTCTGAGGGTGCTGGAAGAAGCCCATGGAATTGATGATTTAGGGCGCAGGTGCTCAGCTTAAGGAGGGCAGAAGAGGCAGTTTGGCATGGAGGCAGTGAGGAAGAGGAAAGACTAAAGACACCTTGTTCCCTTTTTCTTGCCTTTAAATGCTGCCAGAAATCCTGGCGCAGCTTATCCATCACTTTGAGGTGCCATATCCTATAAGCCTTTACTTGAGTACCACCATATACCAATCCCTGTGCTGGGCACTAGGCAGCCCAGGTATCCAGAAAAGCTTGTTCCCTGTCCTCAGGGAGCTCACTATCTAAAAGAGGAGGAGAAGGCAACCTGTTAAAAAATTAGGTGCCTATGTGACTGATGAGAGAAATTATTATTTTCTCATATTAATAACCTATTATTGATTAGAACACAGTCTTTTTCTATTTCCTCAATTGGGGACCAGCTCTTGTAAGTCAGTCACTCAGTAAGTCTCTGAAGGACATTGCTGATAGATGAAATTGTCCAAATCCTCAGGGACAATCAGGGATGCTCCTCCATTTTGAGTGGACTCCTTGCAACTAGGAGACCTTACTTTGGTTTAGAGAGTAAACAGAATCTAAACTAGGTGAATTCCAGCCCTAAAGTATTAAGTCCATGCCCTTGCAACACCCCCACTTCCTCTGCATTGGGATTTAGGGTAACCAAGCTCATGAAAAAAAAAAAACAAACAGAGACATCTGAGTAGAGATGGATTCCCCTGTCCAGATTACTGGAGGTGGCTGAGTTTCATGAAAAACCCAAGTTCTCAGCAGGAGGAGCTGACGGCTTTCAGTTCACCTCCTCATAAGAAAGTCTACTCCCTCATTAATTGGTCACCAATCAGGGTTGATTTTTGCCTTTCAAGGGCACCCATCCCTTTTCCAAAGGTATTTAAGGATTCAGTGATCTCCATGATTTTGTCTTTGTTTACTAATTATCAATTTATTAATTATCAATCAATTCATTAATTATCAGCTAGCCAAATTAATAAGTTTGTTGTTACTTACCCAGAAACTGTCTCTTGGACTTTTCATTCATCTCACCTAAGCTAGATGCCAAGGGAAGTATCTTAGAAGGGAAGAAGGCCTTAACTTCTAGGGGGCACCTGGACAGTCCTCCAGCTTCTAGAAGGTGGTACTCCAGTGGAAACATGAAGAAAGGCAGACAATGACTCTGCTGCTTCTTCCATCATAGCATCCTGTAGCCCATCTCCCACATCCTCACCCCTCCTCACACACCCTCAACCCTGTCAGTCCTGTACACTTGCCCTTTGGGGGCTGGGGGAAGGGGACTGGAACCACTTTTTTCCATCTGGAAAGGGAATTTGTGGTTGTCAAGGGAGTCAGAAGGGAAAGAGCCAAATTACACCCTGGACAGAGCATGCCTAGAGTGTGCTGGCTCTGGGCTTCCAGGTGATGGGGGAGATGGGGATGGCTTTTGATGTGGGAGAATTGGGAAGGTCAGGGGGAGAGAAGAAATGGGCCCCTTGAGTGACTGAGCTCAGCACATCCTTATAGCACCCATTATATATGAACTCTGTGAAAAACCACCAGAAAGGCCTAGCAAGGAGAGCAGACCCTTCTGCACAGAGACCTTGCCCAGCATATCCTCACCCCTAAAGCGGGGGGGGTGAGAAATAGGGGTGGAGAGTGGGAATAACAGTGATCTCCATATCACAGGCTAGCATCAGTCAAGTATTTTCACACTTAAAACACATGCATTTTTCACTATAACCCATTTTCCTAAAAATCTTTGTGTTAGCTAATATTTATTCATTTGAAGGGGTATAAATATAAATATCCATCAATCAAAACTTTAGAAGCCTCTTCCTTCAGGCTCACATCATCTGCAGTGACATAACAGATCTTTGGCAAGTCAGGCCTATTGTTGGGTAGAGGCAGGTCACAATTACTGAGGGAGTTCTAGAAAGGAGGCCAGGTTTACTTAGAACCAGGGCAATTTTAAGGCCAGAAGTCAGGGCTTCACCTGTTCAGTGGCCCCAACTAATCTCAGCTGGACCTAATGTCCCTAGGAAGCCTGAGTTCCCACGGATAGCATACTCTCTTCAAGAGTGAGGTCTGCTGGTTGACCTACATTGACTATCTTGGATGAAAAGCCTTCTTCTTCTACTATGCTTCTTGGTAGCTGAATTGGACCTGGGTTCCTGCTCCACTTGCTCCATCATGAAGGCTTCTTTTTGAAACCAGAGTAATTCAAGCCTGTACTCATGTAGGCCACAGACACAGAAACAAAATCGTAAAATCATTCTCCCAGGGGTGAGTGTCCAGTGGACCCTGTGAAAGGAGGCTTCAGTACCAAGATCCTGTGGGTGGTCCAACCAATGGGCCAAGAGGATTTCCAGGAGGAGCCAGTGAAGAGGACTCCAGCAGCCACCCCTTTGGGGCAGCTCAGTGTTCACCACCCATTCAGAAAACAGGCCCCCATCCACAGTCTTCTAGCAGCTATCATTTTGATGAAAGAGAAGTGCCCCCAACTGCCAGTTTTCATAATCATCCTAGGGACACTTGCTGAGAACAAGTCAAGGGCATTTCTGTATCACTCATCATCCTACAGCTCTGTCATAAGAGCCTCTTAATTCTGATCATCAAATAAAGTGATTGAAAGGGCTCTGACAGTGGGAATGTCTTTATTGAATGATTGAATGAAACATGTATTAGTAACTCTTTTTGTGTGCAAAGTTAGGTAACAGTAACTGGGGATACAGAGGGAAAAGTAAGTCTGCCTTGCTTTTAAAAATTTAATTCTCATTGGAGAGATGGCACTAAGGGATGGTTTTAACTTCATTGCAGATGAAGAGTCTTTAGGGCACAGCAGAAAAAGAAGATGATGGCTCTTCTTTAAAGTCATTTCTACTGATTGTTTGTTTTGTTTTTTCTTTGAGTTGCTAACCATTTGATATTTCCTAAGACTTTAGGAATCAGAACTTCCTTTACTGGGTCATTAGTGGCTGTGTCTGAAACCCCTGCAGGAGCCATGGTCAGGCTGCATTTCCACAGGGGTTGCCTGCCACCATGATTTCTAAGGACCTTGAGTTGGTGCTGGCCCCCAGGTCCAGACATTCTCGATCTAGGTCTGAGGAGAGATGGTGTCAATGTGGTGGTTTTGTCTTGAACTGCTGGGCACCTGCTGACTGCTCTATCCCTCCAGGGGGCCTCCCTGTTTCATCTGGACGGGCTTATTCTCTATACTGAGGGTGGCAGTTGGTGGAGAAGGCAGGATTCCTCTCCATGGGAGTTGTTTCTCTAGAAGATGACTGTCATGTCTGGTCTGGAAGCTTGACAGGTGATCTGGGGAACAGCTGCCATTCTACAGGACACTTCAGTTTATGTTCATGTTGGTAGTGGCTTGTTAGGAGTTGTTACTGGTGATAGTAAGGAGGATCAGTTCTCCCTTTAATGTTGCCTGTTGGGAGAGGGAATGGTCTAGAATCAATCGAGCACTGTCTGTCTGTCTCTGTCTCTGTCTGTCTCTCTTTCTCTCTCTGTCACTCTTTCTCTCTTTGTCTCTCATCACTGGAATGGGGGGATTATCAGGGACACAAGGGTGGCTAGAAGCCAGACAGGGACAGGTGTGCTTCTGGATTTGGGTCTCCTCTTGAATTCATTCTGTTGGGAATTCTGGGAAGGCTTTGGAGGTTTTGGAAAATGGCAGGAAGGGAGGGGTGTGGTGCAGACTGTCTTGAGTGCCTGTGAGCAGGTACAGAGCAGACCTGGTGCCTGACTCTCGTGTGACCAACTTCTACCAGAGGTGGGGGAGTGCCCAGGAAGGAGACGTGGGGATGAGCAGGGGGCAAAGTGTTGGAGGTGGTGGTCATTCTAAAGGTGTTCCACAAAGTTGGGATGGGGAAAAGGGGATGCACAGTGTTAGTAGGACAGAATGGCCACTGAGAGGGAGGGGGGTGGATTCACTGAGGAGAAGGAAATCTGAATACACCTTGTATTATATATACACCATGTAGCCCAACCTAACTAACTACCCAAACTCTGCCTGCAGTGTCTGGCCAGTGCTAGTGATCTGGGGGCTTGGGGAGTAGAAATGGAAGTGAGGGGCTGTGACTGCTTTCTGAGGCTGAGAAATGAGCATTGAACATTCAGAAAGTGCTGAAGGCTAATCCTCTCTCCCAAATGTTCCACGGACCTTGGGGGCTCATAAAGGGTGGCCTTGCAGGGGAGAGGAGGGGATAACCTTTGACATATGTTTTCCAAGATTATTTTCTGAAGAAAAGAATTCTCATTAAAAAGTAAGTCCAAAGAGATGCTTTAAGGTTGGATTTCTCAGGATAAACCGGGATCTATGTGAACCCTGACTTGAACACCTCTGTTCCCATAGAGATTAGGTGGTGATGCCCTCTGGTTGTGGCTCCCTTCCCTCTGAATGAAGGGTGCTGTTCGGGAGCATCTTTGGTGTGTCAGCATGCCAGTTGCCTCTAGCCTGTGGCGTCTTGGTAGTGCAGTGGTTAGATTGCTGGGCCTTGACTCCAGATAAACCAAGGTTAAGTTGTGTCTCAAACTTACTAGCTGTGTGATTCTGTCAGGTAACAGCAATTTGTTTCCTCAACTTCAAATTGGAGCAAAAAACAGCACCTCCCTCCCAGGGTTGTTTTGAGGATCAAATGGGTTCATATTTGTCAAATTTTTTTTTAGTACAATTTGTGCCTGATACGTAATAAATAATATAAAATTGTGATTATCGAGTAGTTCTCCAAAATTGATGTGTTTCTTGATTTTTTTCTCCTCTCGAATTCTTTCCATCAGTAATTCTAGAAAGACTTTGTTGTGCTCCTGGGACGGGGGTGAGTTGGGAGGAGGAAGCCCTCCTCATTGCCCCATGATCATGTGCAGAGAAGACCAGTGTGAAATGACATGGGGAACATGCATGGGAGATGATGATGGTGGGTAGGCAAGTGCATAGGAATGGCATTGAAGAGATGGAAGGGTGTGGACAGGAGTGATAAGGTAAGGGATTAGGGTGGGGGTGAAGTATTGAGGGGGCTGCTCCTTCTGAAGATGCTGGTGGGGGAGGGGGGAGTCACATGAAGAGTTAGCAGAGGGTGAGCATGTAGGGTCAGAGCAGAATGGCCAAGGAGGGGTGAGGGGGTGGATTCAATGAGGATGAAGGATTCCTGAATATACCTTGCCCAAAAGTCCTCCCCTTCCCTTCCTGTTGTTGCAATCTCAGGAACTTATCATCCTTGTCTTTGAGGTACCATGTCCTCTAGCACTGAGACTTCTAGCATTTCCTGGGTGCCCACAATGTGCCAGTCTCTGTATGAGGTGCAAGGGAGCCCCCAAAAAGCAGAAACAGAAGATACCTTGCTAAAGATGCTTGCAATCTAAAGGGGAATGGAAGGGGGTGATTGGAAGACATGTAAGTGATTACCTGACTGAATACCTGATCTAGAGAAGATGGCACAGGAGGTCATGTCATAGTATATCATCTTAGGGGAGTAGAAGGCATTAATATCTAGGGGCACCTGGGCAGTCCTCCTGCTTCAGGAAGATGGTACCTGAGCAGAAACATGAAGGGAATCTGAACATTCCTTTGCACCATCTTCACCATCATGTAGACTGACCCAAGCACCCTCCCATACTGTCCCTACCATCCCTGGTCAGTGCACTTGCCCTTTGGGAACATGGGGAGTGGGAGCTGTGATTGCTTTCTGCTTTTGAGAAAAGAGCAGTAAACTTTCTGGGAAAGGAGAAGACAGTGCTGGTTATGAGGGAAAGTCCTGACTCCAGAAAGTTCCATGGACTATGTAGGTCCTTAACAGATGGATTACAGGTGAGGGGCAGGAGGTAACAGCTATCATGAGATTGTTCACCCAATGTATTTTTCTGAAAAAAAATTCACATCTGAAAGTTAGCAAAAATAGAGTATTTGCGATTAGGTATTTCAGGATAAACTAGGGTTCTATATGAAAACTGACTTGGCCATCTCTCTTCCCAGAAAGATGGGATTGGCAACATCATGTGGTTATCTTCAAAGATACAGTGGACTAAACCAGAATTTGGGCCAGGTGGGCAATGTTGGAAGGAATTCCAATGTAAAACCAATATAGACATTAATCTACCCAGTGTAGAGTCAAGGTATGGTGCTGATGCTGATGTGGATGCAGGGATCTAATGGGGATTTTGGACAGGTCACATTAGGCTCTTCCCTTGGAATAGACCCTCACCTCATTGTGGTCCTAAGCATTGCTGAATGCCTAGAGACACATCTTATCTGTCACCAATAGTAAAGACATACTTACAATCTCCTCTCCTTTTGAATCACTTTAATAGATGATCTCATTAAAAGGGACCCTTATGACAGAGCTGTAGGATGATGAGCAATCCAGAAATATGCTGCTTGGCTTGGCAAGTGTCATGGGGATGGTGGTTACTGAGGCTCTCTTCTTCTCCAACCATAGCATTTGGGAACAAATCAGGGGAATGAGCTTCCAGCCCAGCAGGGGGTCTGACTGGATAGAAGCACACTGCAGGCTTAACACAGACTCCCTGGGAGGGACTGGGAGGTGGGTTAGGGGAGGTGGCCACTTCCTGGGCAGATGACCTGGCTGAGCTCCAGACTGCCTTGTAACCCCCAGAGGGCATTAGATTGTGTGGAAGAGGAGCAGAAGGGCCTAGTTTTAATGAAAAGGGAATGCCCTCTCATTCCATCCTACCAGAGACTTGAGAAAAAAAGTAGGATGAGATTAGGATCTTGGGGCTGACGGTGCTCTTGATATTGTGGCCAACATGGGCAAAGTCTGATAAAATATATTCAAACTTAAATTGTATTTTCTTTTACTTTTGTTTCAGTCATTTTCCTCAAAACTCTCTTTTTTATAGGCTTAACTATTTCACCCAAAAACAAATCAAATATGGGTTTTTTACACCTAGTCTTAGGTTTTTTTTTAAAGCCTCATCCTTCAGCCTGACATCCTTCAGCCAGTGATGTCAGGGATTGTTAGCAAGTAAGACCTATTGTTGTGAGGAGGGGAGCAGGCCAGGTCACAATTACTGAGAGAAATCTGAAGAGGAAGCTGATGCCCACGGTAGTCTAAAAACTGGGAGCTGACAAGCCCAGAAAGGAGGGCTGCAGGCCTCCGTCCTCCCCAACTACTCCCTGACCTTGTGTCCTCTTGAAGCCTGATCCCTAGGAATGACTTCTACATGTTACAGTGAGGACTACAGGCTGTTTCAGATCAGATCCTATGGATGAAACTCTCCCTTCCTCTGTGGTGCTTCTTGGCAGCCTTCTTTTACAAGGGGCCTATTCCCCTTGGACCAACTTTCAGAAAATTTTCCTCATTTAGGGATGTACCAGCATTTATAGAGGTAGGCAGCCGGTCTAGAACTATTGCTTGAGGGCTTTCTCCTACAGGTAATTTGCAGACTGATCCTGTACAAGGTGACCCCAGTCCCCTAACAGTTAACCTGGCCAACCAGTGGCCACAGATGGTTTCTCAGAGACATGCAGAAAGAGGGCTCTGCATGGCTATCCCTTGAACTTGGTTCTCACTGTAGCTTCAAAAAGGAGGTGTCAGTCCTTTTTGGTTGCTTCATTCACTGGGCAAAGATGGTTTCCCTGAGGTGTCCATTCAGAGGGCTCCAGCAGGCCTCCTTTTGGGGCACACCTTCAGAAAGGAGGCCCTGATCTGTAGGCTGCTGGTAGCAATCATGTTGGTGAAGCAGAAGTGCCCCCAAGTGCAAGGTTTCAAGGGGAAGAGAGGCTCAGCCACTGCCATCCTTGGGGCACTTGCTGAGACATCAGGGATACATCTGTATCACTCATCACCCTACACATCTGTAATAGGGCTCCCTTCATTCAGATCATCAAATAAAGTGATTGAAAGGGCTCAGATTGTGTGTTTGCGTCTTTATTATTTGTGAAAGACGAGACCTGTCTCTGAAGCAATCCTTAATGCTTAACACCACAATGAAGTAAGGGTTTGTTCTAAGGGACAGACCTGATCAGACCTGCCTAAAATCCCCAACACCATTGCATCCAAGTCGTCATTGTCACCATCTCTGTCCTCATCATCCCCTAACACCACAGAGGGGGGGACCTGCTCACACAAAGTAAACCAATGTCTTCATCAGGTTTACATTGGGATTCCTTCTGTTATCATCCACCCGGTACAAACTCTGCTTTGGACCACTCTATCTTTGAGGACAAGCAGATGCCATTGCCACCATCATATCCCTTTGTGAACAGAGATGTTCAAATCAGGTTTCAAATAGACCCTAGTTGATTTTGAGATGTTTAACCACAAAACCTCTCTTTTTGCTTATTTTCTGGTGAGAATTTTTTTTCAGAAAAATGGGCTGAAAAGCCAGTCCTGAGATCATTGTTTTCCCCTACTCCCCATCTCCCCTCGACCTGTTAAGGACCTCCGCAGGCCATGGTGGGATGGGAATAGAGGGCTTCCCCACACTTGCTTCTGCTCTCCCAGAAAGTTTAATGCTCAGTTTACCAGAGAGTGTGATCACAGTCTTCACCCCACATACTCCCCCAGCCCACAAACTGCAAGTGTACAGGTTCGGCATTCTACGGGGATATGGATGGGTGAGTGGTGGCATGGGTTGGGCTGCATGGTGCTGAGTAAGGAGACGGGTGGAGGGTCATTCCCTGACTTCCTTCAGTTCTCAAGAGAGGACTGCCCAAGTGCCCCCTGTATGTTAGTGCCTTCTTCTCTGTGACATGGCCTGGATCACTCGGGCACCTAGTTGTTTAACATGTTGTCTCTCAGGCACCTTTAGATTGAGAACCCCTTTAGGGCAGGTATTTGCAAGACATGGCACCTCAAAGTCATGGATGGGCAGTTCGTTAGAGTACGAAGGTGGGGGGAGCAGAGAAGGAAGGTCTTTGAGGCTCCACCATCCACTGCTTCTACCCAGGTCCTCATTTGGCCCTGCTGCCCTTCTGACTTGTGCCCCAGTGACCCCAACTCCCGCCCCCAACACAGACACCCATTGTTGCACAGGTCCCTGACTCTCAGGGCAGCTGTTCATATTCCTGTCATGCAGCTCAATGGCTCTCTGCAGGTGGGTGCGGAGGAGGACACCTCCATCTCCAGGGGGACAATAGAATTCCCAGAATCCTAACAGAATGATTAAAGAGGGAAAAATCCAGAATCACCCCAGTGCCTGAGCACCAAGTGGTCTTGATGTGGAGTGAGGGTGCACCTGAGTCAGAAGCCTAGTTAGCCCAGAAATCGCCTGGTAGAAGTTCAAGGTCTCCCATGCCATACTCACCTCAGAGGATCCCTGCCCAGCTCCTAGCCTCCCTTGTGTCTCTGATGATTCCCCTCCACCCCCACCCCAAGGATAGAAAGCTGAGGGTCAGGACCCTGAGCCTGCTTAAATATTTGCCCTTCTACTTACCATCCTACCAGTTGGTATTTTTGAGTCATTTCAATCACATCGGACTCTTCATGACCCCATTTGGGGTTTTCTGGACAGAGACACTGGCATGGTTTGCCATTTCCTTCTCCAACTCATTTTACAGATGAGGAAACTAAGACCAACAGGGTGAAGTGACTTGCCCAGAGTCACACAGCTAGTCAGTGTCTGAGGCCAGATTTGAACTTAGGAAGATGAGTCTTCTGGACTTCAGTCCTGGTGCTCTATTCCATGCTCTAAGTAGCTGTCCTACCCTCCTGCCAGAAACTAGATTTTTTAAAATACTGCTAGGGCCTACTTGTCACCACCCTAAGGAGAAGGACCAAAACAGGAATCAGGCTGAGCAGGATGGAATAAGGAGGAGGCATTTTTTTTCCATCAGGGAAGGGAGCTTCCAGCCCAGCAGGGAGTCTGACTAGAAAGAGACACACTCCGGGCTCAACTCGAAAGTGTTTTGGGGAGGTGGATAATTCCTGGACATATGACCTGGCTGAGGTCAACACTGACTTCAGATACTAGAATACACTAAACTCTTCAGGGTCTTAAAAGGTGAGGAGAAGGTTATGACAATGATCTGGAGACCACGACCATCCCGGGCAATGTTCACACTTAAATTATGTTTCCTTTCCTTTTTGTTTCACACATTTCCTTAAAATTTTTCCTGCTGGTGTTTTTGTTCAACAACATAAAATGAAAGGAAATAAAATGATTTGAAATCAGTATGGTGGAAAATGAAAAAACAAAGACCAAAACATGCTTGTCAAGACAGCCAAAAAATTAAGGATAGATTATTTAAAAGTCACTCTTAGTGTCACCCCCCCCCCCCCCAACCCCCTTCCTCCTCCCTGACATCACTCCCCACTCATGTCCAGGATGGCTAGCAAGTCAGACCAGTTGTTTGATATCAGGGCAGGTCACATTCACTGGGAGAGAGATACAGAGAAGACTGGAATCCAGGCTGAATGCTCATGGCCAGAGGTCACAGCTGCAGCCCTCCAAACCTCTGATCTCCCCAGGACCCTATTTCCTAGTGAAGCCCAAGTCCCAAAGGGTGACTTCCTCAAGGTTCTTCCCCCCGCCCAATGCACAGGAATGAAAATACACCTCCCATTGCTCTGATTATTACTGCCTGAATTGGACACAGGTTCCTGTTCCCTCTGGTCTGTTTTGGAGACTTGTTGGTCAATCCAGAGATGTGCCTGCCTGTACGAAGTAGACCCCTGACTCAGAATTACTGCCTGAAGCTGTTTTCCTCAGGATGAGTGCTAGGGTGAAAGGAGGCTTCAGTCCCCAGGCCTTTTGTCTGGTCCACCTGGTGGGCAAAGATAGTGTCTCAGAGACACCAATGAAGATGACTCCAGGGGTCAGTTCCTATGAGGCAGTGTGGTAGTGACCACCACTTCAAAAGGGGGGCCTTGATCACGGGGCTCCTAAAAGTTGTTGTTTTGGGCACAGGAGAGCTGCCTCTGAACACCAAACCCAAGCAGAAGAGAGCCACAGGTAATATTTTCCTTCTGACAAATGAAGCAAGTCCAGAGCACCTCTGTATTCCTGGCCACCCTACACAGCTCTTATAGAGGCCACTTTATTCAGACCCCCAAAGAAAGTGATTGGAAGGGCTCAGTGATTGCCCGTGTCTTTACTCTTGATGAGAAGTGAGAGGTGCCTCTAAAGCAGTCATTAATGCCAACAATCAGAATAAAGTGAATGTTTCTTACTGGGGATTGGTCTGATGAGACCTGTCCAAATTCCCCAACACACCTACCTCCACATCCTCCTCCTCCTCATCATCATCATCATCATCATCACCAGCAGCAGCAGGGCCTTCACCCTGAGCATTCCCCCCTTCAACTGCTTCCCCAAAGTAGACCAGGGTCTACGTCCTTTCTACATTGTATTCCTTCTCTTGTTTCCAGTGTGGTCCAAACTCTCACTTGGTCCACTGTATCTTTGTGGTCTTTGATGGTTGGAAGATGCATCTTCTGACTTGAATTCAAATGGGCATGTTCTTCTCTTTCTGTTCTCAATGTTCCACAGAGCCATCTTTGGCTCTCTGCCGGTGCTCATACTGTTCGTCACCTTCTTGACCTCGGACATTCTCTCCTCTCTAGAAATTCATGATTGTCCTCTCTTTTTAACCCTTTCTGCTCATCTCCTTTCCTGGTTTTTCATTTACATTATGCCCACCAATGGCTGTCTAGGCTGATACTCTATCCTGCTCCCCTGTATCTTTTTCATCTGTAGTGTATCTCGGTGATCTCACCACCTTTGCATCTTTAGTTATTATCTCTGTGCAGATAGTTATTCAGCCATCTCTATTCAGCCCTAATTTCTCCTACGCTCCAGTCTCACATCACCAATTGCCTTCTGGACATCCCAAAGTGCAGAATGTTCCCAACAGAACTATTTACCTATCTTGCAAAAAAAAACCACCTCCCTTTCCAGTGTCCTTGTCTCTGTTCTAATTTGTCAGGTTTGCACTATTTCTCATGTGCTCTAAGAATTTCCATCAAACATCTTCCACCTTGTTGTGAGGATATGGTATATAGCTTTCTATAGATGCCTTGGGTTTCCTCGGTATTGGCCTAGATTTTGTCAGAATACTTTCTCAATATACAGTTTTTTAATATTTTAAAGTATTAAAAGTGTGCATTAAGACTGATATAATAATGGGTATCATATTGCTTGCCTCCTCAGTAGGTGGGGAGAAGCTGGAGGGAGGGAGAGAACTTGGAACCCAATTTATTTTTAAATGAATTTTTTAATAGTATTTATTTTTTCTAATTACATATAAAGACAATTTTTAACACTTTTTATATAAAATTTTAAGTTCCAAATTTTCTTCCTCTTTCCCTCCCTTCTCCCCTCTCTAAGAGAGCAATTTGATATAGGTTATATATATGTACAATCATGTAACACATATTTCTGTATTAGTCATGCTGTGAAAGAAGAAACAGAACAAAAGGAAAAACCTATGAAAAAAATAAAGTGAAAATAGTATGCTTCTATCTGTATTCAGGCTCCATCAGTTCTCTGTCTGGATATGGATAGCATTTTCCATTGTGAGTCTTTTGGACTTATCTTGGATCATTGGCATAAGAATTTCAACCATTGGGGGGCAGCTAGGTGGCGCAGTGGATAGAGCACTGGCCCCAAAGTCAGAAGGACCTGAGTTCGAATCCGGCCTCAGATCAAACACTTGACACTTACTAGCTATGAGACCCTGGGCAAGTCACTTAACCCCAATTGCCTAAAAAAAAAAAAAGAATTTCAACCATGAACTGGGGTAAGTCTCTGGCAGAGGGACCCAAGGCTCTGGACCTGAAACATTATCCAAAGTAGAAACCAAGTCTTAGGGCATTAGCTACCCAGTATGACTATGCTCTTAGTTTGAACAAACTGGACTCTTAGGGCTGAAAATCTTCTGGGGAGACGAGAGCCAATGCTTTGCAGCAAGAAAACAGGAAAAGTGGAGGAGAGACTTTTTTTCTGGTTCCAGGTCAAAGTTCCCTGCACTTCTTTTTTAAAAGACTGAGTTTTTTTGTCTTGCCCAGAATTAAAATGTCAAGAGGGACAACTCACAGGTCAATAGGAATGAGAACTTTGATGTGCTGTCCTTTCTTGGGCAACATGGCTTCTCCCTCCCTCATCTCCCAGGGGCTCACTATATTGCTGTTGGTTAGTGTAGAGACTAGACAGGCTTAGCCAAGTGTAGTTCAGAACTCCTGGGTTCAAGAGATCCACCAGCCTCAGCTTTCCTAGTAAGAGGTATGTGCCACTACATCCAGTAGTTTTTGCCTTTCTTAAAAGAGTGAGTAAGATTCTATGTACTTTAAGCTAAAAACAAAGCATGATAGGAACTTCTGGTTAACATGTCTAAGTGAATGGCCACAGTAGAGCAAAGCTCTCACACAAGTAGTATTGTAAAGACCTAACAATAAGAAGCTACAATATTTTTTATCCAGCCCAAGACTGCACAAAAAGAGAGCCACAAACTCTTGCACAATAAGAAAAGAGTCAAGCCAGACAAACTAGCTCTAACACAGGTCAAACAAGAAAAAGCCTCCCAATGTATGCCAGAAATATGCCAGGGACACATAAAGCTTCAGAACTCTGTCCTTAGGGGCAGGAAGACTGGAGGGCTCTAACAAGAAACTGGCGAATTGATCTGAAAGTCGAATTTTCTATTCAACTCTGGTCTTTTCATGAGGAATGCTTGAAAATCCTCTATTTCACTGAACGTCCATTTTTTCCCCTGAAGGATTATACTCAGTTTTGCTGGGTAGGTGATTCTTGGTTGTAATCCTCTCTCTTTTGATCTTCAGTATTTTTTTGGGTCTCCTTTAGCAAGCTGTTGACTTGTTTTTCATGATTTTCTTACATCACTCTCATTTCTCTTCCCAGTTTTTCCTCTACTTCTCTTACTTGCTTCTCAAAATCTTTTTTGAGCTCTTTCATGACTTGGGACTGATTTATATTTTTCTTGGAGGCTTTGGATGTAAGAGCTTTGACTTTGTTGTCTTCTTCTGGTTGTATGTTTTGATTTTCTTTGTCATCAAAGAAAGATTCTATGGTATGACCTTTTTTTGTGCAGTTTGCTCATGTTCCCAGCCAATCGCTTAACTTTTGAACTCTTTGTTAAAATTTTTTGTTTTCAATATTTACTTCCACAAGATTGTGACTTCCAAATTTTCACCCCATCTCACCCCTCCCCCACCCTAAGATGGCATGCATTCTAAATACCCCTTCCCCTAGTCTGCCTTCCCTTCTATCTCTCTCCCTTTCTCTTATCCCCTTTCCCTTCAATTTTCCTGTAGGGCAGGATGGATTTCTGTACCCCATTTCCTGTATTTCTTATTTCCCAGTTGCATGTGAAAGCATTTTTTTAAACATGTGTTTTTAAAACTTTGGGTTCCAATTTTTCTCCCTTCCTCCCTCCCTACCCACCCTCATTGATAAAGCAAGCAATTAAATATAGGTTATATATGTGCAGTTATGCAAAACACTTCCATAGTAGACATGCTGTGAAAAACTAACTCTATTTCCCTTAATCCTATCCCACACACACATTTATTCTATTCTTTCTTTTGACCCTATCCCTCCTCAGAAGTATTTGCTTCTGATTATTCCCTTTCCCAATCTGCCCTCCTCTCTATCATCCCCCTACTCTCTTGCCCCCTTCCCCCTCTATTTTCCTGTAGGGTAAGACAGATTTCCACACCCAAGTGAGTGTGTATGTTATTCCCTCCTTAAGTCAAATCCTATGAGAATAAGATTCACTCATTCTCTCTCACCTTCCCCCGTTTGCCCTCCACTGTAAGAGACTTTTCTTTTCTGATTTTTTTGTGGGATAATTTACCCCCTTCTACCTCTCCCTTTATCCTTCTCTTAGTATATTCCTCTCTCACCCCTTAATTTTATTCTCCAGATATCACCCCTTCACTTTCAACTCACCCTGTGCCCTCTATCTATCTATCTATCTATACCTATATATACATACATATAATTTTTCCCCTCCAACTACCTTAATACTGACAAAGGTTTCATGAGTTACAAATATCATCTTTCCATGCAGGAATGTAAACAGTTCAACCTTAATAAGTCTCTTATGATTTTCTCTTTCCTGTTTACCTCTTCATGTTCCACTTGAGTCTTGTATTTGAAAATCAAATTTTCTGTTCAACTCTGGTCTTTTCATCAAGAATGCTTGAAAGTCCTCTATTTCACTGAATGACCATTTTTTCCCCTGAAGGATTACACTGTTTTGCTGAGTGGGTGATTCTTGTTGTAATCCTATCTCCTTTGCCCTCCAGAATATTATATTCCATGCCCTGCAGTCCCTTAATGTAGAAGCTGCTAAATCTTGTGTTATCCTGATTATGTTTCCACAATACTTGAATTGCTTCTTTCTGACTGCTTGTAATGTTTTCTCCTTGACCTGGGAACTCTGGTATTTGGCTACAATATTCCTAGGAGTTTTCCTTTGGGGATCTCTTTCAGGAGGAGATCGGTGGAGTCTTTCAATGTCTATTTTACCCTTTGGTTCTAAAATATCAGGGCAGTTTTCCTTGATAATTTCTTGGAAGATGATGTCTAGGCTTTTTTTTTTTTTTTGATCATGGCTTTCAGGTAGTCCAATAATTTTTAAATTATCTCTCCTGGATCAATTATCCAGG
>NW_020943328.1:19093-76570 GCF_900497805.2 Vombatus ursinus | reverse complement strand
ATGGCTCTAGCCCCAGAAAGTGGATTTAGACTAGCTTCCACCTGGGACCTTGGGCCACCTTCTGTTGAATGCTGTGTTTACACTTCAAAGCTCCTATGTACCTCTGGGCTTTTCATCAGGAATGTTTGGAAGTCCTCCATTTCGATAAAAATCCAGGGCATTGTGATAGCACTAGGTTCACTTTCAAACTGAGCTAATGATTTTAAGGTGGTATTACATTTAGACAATAGATCATAGTATGTCAGGGCTGGTATCTAAGGATCACAGAACATGATCTGGGAGGACCCAGAAATCAGAGAATATGGAATGTCACAGCTAGCAGGGACATTAGAACACAACACAGCGGAGATTGGGAGGATCATATTAGCATAACTGAATGCCACAGCTGAAAGGGACCTTGCAAACCAGAATGTCACTGTTTCAAGAGGACCTCAGACTATATATAGACTGGCCACACTGGAAGGATCTTCAGTGTGTGACAAACAAACCTGGGAGGTTTTTCAGAACACTGAATACCATTACTGGGAGTGTATTTGCCTAAGCTCGCACAGTTTATGCTAGAGATCTTCCCAGTTAGGGAGTGGAACTGAGGTCAAGTATATTGATACAGTTGCTTATGATCTTTGATCCTTCAAAGCTAACTAAGACCAAACCCTTCCTCCCACCATCTGACTGCTAGCAATACCTTGGTTGAGTATGGTGCAAATGTAGTCTGCCTAATTCTGGAGAGAAAACCTCCCCTCAGTGATTTTTGGAAATAACTAAATAAAAAAGCATAAAGGAATATTTCAGTTACCAGCTAGCACAAATGAACCATTGTAAGCCCAGCAGAGCTGAACCCCCTGCCATTGCATCAACGAATGACGTTAGCTGGTTTGGCTCAATCACTGCAAATTACTGATGAGGTAAATCATTCATCAATGTAAATGGGAAAGCATAAACAGGCACTGAAAGCCTCTGTGTCAAAAAGCCTGGGATTTTTGGGCCCCAGGATGACTTGTTCATATAGCAGAGAGGAGGATGGAGATCCAAATCATGTTACCCATCTCACCTTTGCTGGAGTATAGTCTTTCTAAAGCCAAAATTTAGTGGATAGCAAGGCAGCCCTAGCTAGTTCTAATCACTGGTTGCCTTGGTGACTGGTCATTGCCAAGGATACTTGGAATCCTGAGTTGCTGGCACTCAGGCTACCTCCTTATCAGGCTTCCATTATGATTCCTACACTAGAAGGAGGGGAGGGCTTCTTGACAGATTTATCCTGAACTGGCTGGGGATTTACATATTCTTTCCATTTCCTCTTTGTTTTGTGGTTTTGAGATGTCTAGAAAGTCTTCTTGTTTGATTTCTTCAACAGCAGATCGAAATTACCAGGGGCTACAATATATCAGGAGATGCCCACAAACGCACACGTTTACACACAAACACTGTACATGTCATATATATTGAGAGACAGAGAACAAAACAAAGACAGACATAGAGATGCAGAGACATAGGCACAGACAGAGCCAGAAAAAGAGGAATATAGATGCCGACTGTATGACAGCATGCACAAGAAGACACATAAAGCAAGCAACTGCTGCTATGGGACATGCATCAGGGAAGGGAAGAAACACCATCCCAGTCAATCTAGTGACCTCACTGATCTCTTCCTAGCCAGGTGGGAAGAAACTGAGGCCCAATTAGATGAAATTGTTGCCCAGGCTCACAAAGGCACTATGCATCAGAGGCAGCATATGAACCCAGGACATCTGACTCCATAGCAGCTAAAGTTCTTTCCAGAATACAATTCTGCCTCCCAGAGCAGCTTTTGCCCCCTAGCCATGGTTTCCCCGAGGGACATCAGAATTTGGCGTGTAATTCTCCACAAAGAAATGTTAAAAGACCTTAAGGTTGCATGTGAGCAATCAGGCTAATGACATAACAAATATAGGACAGCCTTTATTTTTACCTGGTGAAAAGTGCAAAATACAAAGGGTTTGTATTTGATCTCAGTGCTTGGCAGATACACAGCAGACACTTAATAAATGGTTGTTTGATTGGCTGGGCCCATAAAAGTCAAGACAACTCTTCTTCCCTCTCCAATGGTCTTGTCTATCTCCACAGTGTCTATCCTTAGGTTGAGGTCTCCCATCCACCAAGAAAAAAAACCCTTGGGTTCAGCAGAATCCACCCATCTCCTCCTGTTGGCATCCACCTTCCATCTTATTACTCTCCCTTAGGTCTCTATGTTTTCATGATGATGATTGGGACTGGCTCATAGATGGGACTCTAGCCCCAGAAGTGGATTTAGAGAAGCTTCCACCAGGGAGATTGGTCTGCCTTCTGTTGCGTGCTGTGTTTACACTTCAATGCTTCTATGCAGCTCTAGGGTTTTCATCAGGAATGTTTGAAAGACTTCCATTTCAATAAAAAAGTCTGTTTTTCCCTCTGAAATTATACTCTCTGGCTGGGTATGCTACTTTGTAAGCTTATATTCTTTGTGTTCTGAAATATTGTATTTCAAGCTCTCAACTTTTTTAGGGGAATGGATGAAAATCCTGTGTATTCCTGTCTCTTTGGCACTTGCATCCTTTCTTTACAGGCTGCTGGCAATACTTTTTATTTGACCTGTTAACTTAGGATTTTGGCTCGAAAGTTTCTAGGAGTTTTCATTTTGGGGGGAAGGTCCTTTCTGGGGACCTCCATATTCTTTCAATTTCCTCTTTGTTTTGTGGTTCTAAGATGTCTAGAAAGTGTTGTTGTTTGATTTCTTGAAATGTTACATCTAGGCTCTTTTGTATGACATAGCTTTCAGGTTTTCCAATAATTCTTAAATTTTCAGCCCTCAATCTTTTTCCAAGTCACTTTTTTCTATGATACACCTTATCAATTCTTTTTTAAAGAATGTTTTCATTTTTCTGTGTGTATGGTACATAACTTTAGTTATCCTGTGTCTCATGCCCCTTCTCCATGCCAGAGAACTATCTACTAGGACCACTAGTATTTTTAAAAAGAAAAAAAAATTAAGCACAACAGATTGACACGTTGAAAAATTCTGTAACTGTGCTGTCTGTAACTCCTGTGGGCCTCTTGTCTGCTCAAAAGGGGAGATTCAGGGTGTGTTTTCCTATCTATTCTTTTGAATCATGCTTGATCTTTATGATTTTGTTACATTTACTTTTGAATTTTGGTGCTTTATTTCCATGCAAGTTTTTTTGTGGTTACTATGTATGTTGTGTTCTTGGCTCTGCTTATATTGCTCTGCATCAGTTTATATTGATCTTTCATGCTCCTCTGTATTCATCAGGCACATCACCTTTTTTTTTTTTTTGAAACTGAATTTCCATTTTTTTTTTTTTTTTTTGGGGGGGGGGGTAGGTAATGGGGTTAAGTGACTCACCCAGGATCACACAGCTAGTAAGTGTCATGTGTCTGAGGCTGGATTTGAACTCAGGTCCTCCTGACTCCAAGGTTGGAGCTCTAGCTACTGGGCTTGCACATCACTTTTTATACTACAGTAATATTTTTATTTCTTTTCTTGTGCAGTAGAACATAAGAGAGGATGAAAAATGTGTAGCTATAAGTTTCCATTTCAAGAAAGCTTATATAATAAATACTATTTGTTGTGTTGAGAGCTGCCCATCTCTTATTTGCTTCCTTGTAAGTTTTCTTTTTATCCCGTGTCGTGAATTTTTACTTTGTTCTTTTATTCTCCCTACCTCCCCCTCCAGGCTACAATGAAGTGCAGATATATTTATTTATAGATATAGATATATACACACATATACATGTGTACACATACATAGATTCATACATACATATGTAGACATACACTTTCAGTGAAGAATTCTACTCCTGATCTTTATTTTTATGCTTGTGCATACCCTTTTTTCCTATCCCTCCTTGCTCTTTTACTTTACTTCTACCTGCTACTTTACCCTCCTATTGTTTAACCTCCCTCCCTCCAATAACCCCTCTCCTATCCTCCCATTCCCATAAATCTAAACACCCTTCTATACCACCTTTTATTCCCTCACCCTCACCTCTAGATATCCCTTTTTTATCCTCTCCCCTCTCCCTATGCCCTTAGTGTTTTATTTCTTTCAGAATTTAGAAGACTTTTCTACTTTTATATATATATATGTACATGTATATAGTATATGTATGTATATGTATGTATGCATTATTCATTCTTGAACCTATTCCTAATGAAAGTAGGTTTCCTTAATTAAGAGCCCTTCTCCCCCACGTAATTGCTCTGTGTTGGTTCTTCCTCTCACACCTCATTTGCATATGATAATTACTCTTTTTAGCTTTTCTTAAATAGTTTTACTTTTTAAAATCATATCATACTCAGGCCTACCCCTATCTTTCTTAGGAATTATCCAATTACTAATAACAATCTTAGACATCGGTTTTACATTTTACATACAGAAAAGGTAAACAGTCTGTCCTCATTGAGTCCCTTGTAATTAGTCTTTCGCATATTCCTTATATTTCTCTTGGCTCTTGTATGTTAAATCTTCTGTTAAGTTCAGGGTTATTTTTTTTTCTTTTTAACAAAGTCCTGAAAGTCTGAAAGTGCATTAAATGCTCTTTTTTTTTTCATTCAGTATTATGCTTAGCTTTGATAGGTATGATATTTTCAGCCAAGACCCCAGTTCTTTTGCTCACTGATATATAGTGTTTCAAGACCTGCCCTCTTTTAGTGTCACTACTGATAAGTCTTGTGTTATTCCAATTGTGGCTCCTCCATATTTAAATTGCTTTTTTTTTGTGTTGCTCTTAATATTTTATCTCTGAGCTGGGGATTTTAGAATTTGACTTTAATATTCCTGTGGGTGTTCCTCATAGGATCTCTTTCAGGTGATGATCGGTGGATTTATTTTTCTATTTCTACTTTCACCTCTTATTCTGATGCTTCAGGACAATTTTCTTTAATTACTTCTCATATTATTGTGCTAAGATTCTTTTTTGATCATCTCTTTCAGGTAGTCCAAATATTCTTATGTTTTCTCTTATTGAACTGTTCTCCAGATCAGTTGTTTTCCTAACGAGATGTTTCACATTCTCTTCTATTTTTTTCATTCTTTATATTTTGTTTTATTATTTCTTAATCTCTTATAACTTCACTGTCTTCCCCTTGCCCAATTCTCATTTTCAAGGAATCATTTTCTTCCTTAAGATTCAGGATCTCCTTTTCTAACTGGTTAATTTTCTTTTCATAATCTTGTTTTTCTTGGATTATTCTTCTTTTTTCCCCTCAATCTCTCTCATTTGATTTTTAAAGTCTTTTTTTTTTTTGAAAATTCTTCTATGAATCCTTTTTGGGCAGGTGACCATTTGACATTACTCTCTGGGGTAGAAGAGGGTTTCTTTGCTTCAACATCATCCTCTGAAGTTAAACCCTGGTGTTCTTTATTCCTATAGTAACTCTCTATAACTCTTTCTCCTTTTCCTATGCATTTTTTTTTATTTGTAGTAGCATAGTTTTTGTAATTACCTCTAACCCTGGGGTATGGAGGATGGTTCCTCTGGTCTCAGATGCTCCTTCAGCTCTACCCTCTGACCTCAAACTGAAACCAATATCTCCAGGCTCATAAAAGTGCCCATAGCCAGTGGTGTCCCTGCCCCAGTGCTTCTGCACTCTCCAAGCATGTTCTGGTTCCTTCTCACTCCCAGCCACATCTCCGCAGTAAAGCTGGGGCTAGCGTTCCTTGTCAACAGAGGTTTCCTGGATATTCCCTTGCTCAAACTCACAACTTGGGTCACTGTCCTGGGGGTAAATTTTCCTGTGGGTGGGCCTGAAGCAGCCTTCCAACCCAGATAACCCCAGGGCTTGCTGCTTTTTTAAGGGGACCTAGCACCTAGCCTGGAGGTGTTACTCTTTTTCTTCAGATCTCTGATTGTCTCAGAAGGAGGCCTGTTCTGCACCTACTCTTATTTATTTTTACTGCTTTATGTTTGCCCTGAGGTGCTATTTCTTCTCTTATGAGGGAAAGTCTTGAGAGCTTGGAATTTTCTGACCTACTCTGCCATCTTCTCAGAATCCTCTCCCACAATTATATTATATTACATTCATGTACCATGATTTGTTTAACCATTCTCCATTAGGCATAGGCATCTATTTGTTTTCACTTGTTAGCTATCACTAAAAGGCCTTGCTATAAATATTTTGGATAATATGGAGTCTTTCTTCTTATCATGGCTTCCTTAGGGTATAAGGTCAGTAATGGATTCCCAGATTAAAAGGCTATAAACATTTTAGTCACTTTACTTGCATAATTCCAAATGTCTTTATGAAATGGCTGTACCATTTCACAGCTCCACCAACAATGTATTCCTGTTCCTATGCTTCAAGAATGTCTCCAACATTGGCTATTGTCATTATTCCAACTTTGAGCATGTAGGGTGAAATTTCAAGGTTGATTTTATTTGTGCATGAGAATTATGAGAACTGAATGTATGGCCTGGCATAGTAAGAGTAATGACTAATTTTGCTCATTTAACTGAATAAACTGATGAACCTAAATCTGCACAGAAGTGAATGACAAACTAAAACAAGAAAAGCAAAAACCAATAAAATTTAAAGAAAATGTGCTCACTATACAAGACATACAACTTGAAGACAGGATGCACAGAGATAACATAAGGATAAGAGATCTCCCAATGGGACAGAATAGGACCAAAAACCTTAGCACTATAATGCAGGAAATTATACAAGAGAACTGCCCAGATTTTCCAAACATAGAAAATGAAATATCAATTGAAAAATGCATAGATCACCTCTAGAAAAGAAACAACACCAAAAGAGCAATTTCCAGGACACACAGTGTTTGAATTCAATAATTCAATTGATTCAATTGAGATACACCAGGTTCTACAAGTAATTGGTAGATGCTGGTCATACCCTGCTTGTCAGTGAATCAGTGATATTTGTGGTAATAAATACAGGATGATGAATGAAAAGGGAATAAAGTAGAGTGTGTGATGTGTGTGGGTCAGACTGAGGATTGGCAAAGAAGAGAAGTTAACCTTTGTGGTGTCAGGAAATGAAGAGCCTTCAGGGGAATAGGTGAGGAGGGTGGAAGGATTTGAAAGGGGAGGAGGGAGAAGGGAAGCCTTGTTTTGGTAGTTGGAGGGGGAATTTCCTGAATAACTAAAAGGGAGGAAATGGTAGAAGAAGCAAATAACAAGAAAAAATGTTGCAAAAAAAGGAACTAATGAGCAAAACCCCAAAGAGGAAGGGATCACAGGAGGAGGTGATCAGTGGTGAGAAGAAAAGAGTTGTTGGGGAAAGGGGCCATGTGAAAAACAACACACCAAAGTAACTGAAGGAACATAGTACTGAGTTTATATTCAAAGGGGAAAAATAATAACTTTAAAACTCCCTAATAGTATCAATCAAAAAATAAATATTTATTAAGCATCATCGATGTGCTAGGCACTGTGCTCATTGCAGGAGATACAAAAAAAGCCAAAAGACAATCCCTGTCCTCAAGGAGCTTTCAGTCTAAAGAGGGAGCTTATGGTCTAATATGGGCACTTGTTTTCTAATTGGTGTTTTTACCATCTAATGGGGGATCTTACAGACTGATTGGGGATCTTACAGTTTAATGGGAGATCTCACAGTCTTCTGCAGGAGCTTACCTTTTACTGCATGAGCTTCCATTTAAAATTAGGGACAAATAAAGGAAAATTGAAACAACTGAAAAGAGAGTGACAGATTGGAGAAGAAAACAAAATTCTACAGTATGTCATTTACAATAAACATACACTAAACAAAACTGAGGAGATAGAGGAAAAAATAAGGATGAACTATGAATCAAGTCATTCTAAAAGAGGAGACAGTTCAGTCATGGTATCTGACAAAACAAAAAGAGATAATCAAAAGATAAAAAAGAGAAATAAGAAAACTACATTAGAAAGACAAGATCCATAAGTAGTAAAACAATATCGGTAATAACAAACTTTTGCACTCCTGTTGCCTTAGCATCCCAATTCATAAAAGAAACATTACCTGAACAAACAGAAGATCTAGATAGTAACAGAGCAGTGACAGATGATTTCACTATCCCTCTGGAGCATTGGGCCTGGAATCAGGAGGATCTGTGTTCACATATGGCCTCAAAGTCTTACTAGCTGTGTGATGCTGAACAAGTGACATCAACTATATATAGGGAGAAGCATCTACTTCACAGGGTTGTTGTGAGGATCAAGTGAGATAATATATGTAAAAGAGGTAAGCACAGTGCCTGGCACATAGTAGGCACTTAATGGTTGATTGATTGATGAATAGAATATCAAGTCTGGAAGATTACTATTCCTTTATTGTAATAATGTGCCCCATTTAGACTTCAACCAGTCTACACTGAAGTATGCAAGGGGGTAAAAACAGAAATACTGAAATGCAAAAGAGAAGGCAGGCTCTTCAAATGTAGAAGAAACATTCCATACAGAAAGGATATGAGGCTTCAGTTTCTCAAGTGCATATTCATGACTGTGGGGAAATGCTTTGTAACTAGTGTTCTTGCTGTGCCATCTAACTGTCTTTGCCAGGAAAGGAAGTCTACTGGCTATTTGTGAAGGTGAAATACAGAAGGGAGGGTTCTTCAACTAGTGTTGGTACCCTAAGTGTAGTAGCAGCTACACCAGGTAGTAGCTGTGTGGGATGAGGGAATCAGCTAAGATAGGGGTTGTGCAAAAAGAAAAACATTAATAAGCTGGAGAATATCCATGTAGAATGGACAGAATGGTAAAAAGGCTAAAATCCATGCCATCTGAGAATGAAGAAAACTAAGATGTTTCAATCACTAAGTCAATATAAAGTGCCTACTAAGTGCCAGGCACTTAGGAAGAAAAAGAAAAGTCAAATACAGTCTCTTTTCTCATGGATCTCACAGTCTAATAGGTAAGGTAATATACAAACAGATGAAGTACTGAGAAACCCTATATAGGAGAAATTGGAAATAAATGAGAGAACCAAGGCCCTAGAGCTAAGGAGGTCCCTGAAAGGCTTCTTGTAGAAGGTGGAATTCTAAATGGGAACTGAAGGCAGTCAGGGAAACCAGGAGATAGAGATGAGGAGGGAGAGCATTGCAGGGAAGTGGGATGGCCCATGAAAATGACCAGATTTGGGAGACAGAGTGCTTTGTGCAAACACCAGCAAGGAGGAAGGTGTCACTGGATCACAGACTATCTGGAGGGAGAGTGTAGGGTATGGGAAGAATGCAGAGATGGGGTCAGGTTGTGATGGACTTTGAATGCCAGAGGATATCATATTTGATCCTTGAGGTGATAGGGAGCCACTGGAATATGTTGAGGAGGGGGAGTGACATGGTCAGACCTGTGGGTTAGGAAGATCACTTTGGCAGCAGAGTGCAGGATGGACTGTGGTGGGCAGAGACTTGTGGCAGGAAGTCTCACCAGCAGCTATTATGGTAGTCCAGGCATGAGGTGATGAGGGATGTCTGCCCTGAGTGTTCTCCAGAACAATCACTTGCAATTTCTTCAAGTGCATAAAGGATGGGCTCTTGTCAAATGGATTAGAGAGAGGTCAGAGAACAGAGTAATGTGTGGATCTTGCAAAAAGGGAGATTTAAAATTGATGTCAGGGAGCAGCTAGGTGGAGCAGTTGATAGGGCACCAGCCCTGGAATGAGGAGGACCTGAGCTCAAATCCAGCCTCAGACACATAACACTAACCGTGTGACTCTGGGCAAGTCACTTAACCTCAATTGCCTCACCAAAAAAAAAAAAAATGATTTCAGAAACACCCACCTCAGACTGATTAGAAGAATCACAAAGTAAATTGAAGCCTAGGCTGCCTCCTGTCCCTCCCTCAGGTTGCTTTGCTTCTTCAGCTGGCTTGCCTGCCCTATGAGTGGCAACTGGTTGGCAGTTTAGTGGAGTTTGTTGGCCCCTTTTCTGCAGAAGCTGCTTACCCGACTGATGGCTTTGAGATATGGGCTGGACACTGGCTGACTGTTTTGGAGAATGCTGCCACTCCAAGCACTCTTGTGTGTTTTGGTGTGCACTGGTGACAGTTGGTCATCCCTTGGTGATAGAAGAAAGTTGATACAGGAAATAGTGGAAATAAGCAATATGAAGGAGGTGCTAGAAATTTGCAAGACAGGGGAAATCTTCCTATAGATAGTGGCATTTTAGCCTAGACTTGGAGAAAGCTAGAGCAGTCAGGTGGCAGAGATGAGGAGGGAGAATGTTCCAAGAGTGGTGGACAGACACTGAAAAAATGCCCAGATTTGGGAGATGGATGATCCTGTGCTAGAAACAGCAAGGAGGCCAGTGTTGCTGATATGAAGAGTACATCATACAAGTGAAGGGGGCACAGGGGGAGTATGTAAGACATAAGGAAACTAGAAAGGTGAGGGTGAGCAATTTATGAAAGGCTTTGAATACCAGAGAGGGTTTCATATTTCATCCTGAATTGATAGGGAGCCACTGGATTTTATTGAGGAGAAAAGCAGGAGTGGGGCTGGGGATGGCACATGGTCAGACTTCTACTTTAGGAAGATGATTTTGAATGTGATTTGGGGCAAGTCCCTCTACCCCCTTGGGCTTCATTTTCCTCTGTAGCATAAGACATTGGACTAAGTAGATTCTGAGGGTGACCTGAGGCAGAGATTTAAGTCTATGATCCTTTGGACCAATTTGGTGTCTTGAGGTAAGGACTGGGCAAAGATGGGAACTGGGGCGGCAGACAGAGAATACACATAAGAGACTTGAAGGAGAGGATTTGTTCAGGATGGAGCCATGGTCCAATGGCAAGGATAGTGGGATATGGAGTTAGAGGAGCCAGATTGGAGCCCTGGCTCTCTCACTGCTACAAAGACTCCATCTAGATTCTTCCTCAAGGTCTGATTCTTCTGTATTCCAGGGTAAATTTTCTTCTGCAATATGCTTGCGCTTTCCTGATTTGACACTGGAGAACTCTTGTCCAAAATGTGCTGCTTATTTAACAGATATCCTTTTATTATCCATGGTTTCCTCAGGGGACATTTGAATTTGGCTTTTAATTCTCCACAAAGAAAGTGGAAAGGAGCAATCAGGCTAAAAACATAAAAAATATAGCACATCCTTTATTTGGACCCTGCGAAAAATGCAAAGTACAAAGTATTTGTTCTAGATCACAGTGCCTGGCACATACAAAGCAGCCATTTAATAAATGCTTGTTTGATTGGTTGTACCATCAACAGTCAAGACAACTCTTCTTCCTTCTCTAATGGTCTTGTCTATCTCATCAGTGTGTATCCATAGGTCGGGGTTTCCCATCCACCTAGGAAAAAGTCCTTGGGGATCAAATGAAAAGAAATCCCAGGGAAGCTGGCCTAGCAGTTTCAGATCTTAAATTGTATTATAAAGCAGTAATCATAAAAACTACTCCAAAAGTGTCATGATGGATAATGCTATCCACATCCAGAGAAAGGAGTATAGAATTTGAATGTGGATCAGAGCATTCTATTTGCTCTTTTTTTATTCTTCTGTTTTGTTTCCTCTTTCTTGTGGTTCTTCCCATTGGTTCTAATTCTTCCTTACAACATAACTAATGTGAAAATATGTTTAATAGGAGTGTATATGTAGAGTCTATATCAGATTGCACACTGTCTTGGAGAGGGAGGTGAGGAGAGAGAGGGAGAAAATTTTAAACTCAAAAGTGTATGGAAGTGATTGTTGAAAACTAAAAATAAATTGATAAAAAAAAAGAAAAAGAAAAAGAAAAGCCCTTGGGATCAACAGAATCCACCCGTCTCCCTCTGCTGGAGTCCACCTTCCTCCTTATTACTCTCTTTACCTCTCTATTTTAGTACATTAATGCTTGACAGTGACTCATTGATGGCTTGAGCACCCGAAAGTGGATTTAGACAAGCTTCCACCTGAGAGCTTGGGCTGCCTTCTGTTGCATGCTGTGTTTAAACCTCAAAGCTTCTATGTACCTCTAGGGTTTTCATTAAGAAATGTTTGGAAGTCCTTCCTTTCAATAACAGTCCAGAGCATTATCTTAGCCCTCGGTTCACTTTGAAAATGAGCTCTTGATTGCAAGATGGTGTTACACTTAAATAACAGATCATAGAATTTCAGGACTGGGAACATCTTTAGATCATGAATGTGAGATCTTGGAGGACCCAGAGAACAGAGAATATGGAATGTCAGAGCTAGAAGGGACGTGAGATTGGGAGGATCATATTAGCATAACAAAATGTCAGAGCTGAAAGGGACGTTGCAACCCAGAATGTCACTATTTCAAGGGGACCTCAGACTATGTATAGATGGGCCACATTTGAAGGGTCCCCAGCACAAGACAAACAGAGCTGGTAGGGTTTTCAGAACACTGAATACCGTTTCTGAGCATGAGTTTGCCTAAGCTCACACAGTTTATGCTGGAGATCTTCCCAGTTAAAGAGTGGAACTGAGGTCAATTCTACTGATACAATTGCTTATGATCTTTGATCCTTCAAAGCTAAGACCAAACCCTTCCAACTACCATCTGACCTCTAGAAAAATTTGGGCTATGTGTGGTGCAAATGTAGTCTACCTAATTCTGGAGTAAAACCCTCCTCCAAATGATTTTTGGTAATAACTAAATTAAAAAAAAACCAAAAGCAATTTTTCAATTGACAGGTAACACAAATAAACCATTGTAAGCCCAGCAGAGCTGAACCCCCAGCCATTGCATCAGTGACTGATGCTAGTTGGTTTGGCTCCATAACTGAAAATTATTCATAAGGTAAATCATTTCATCTATGTAAATGAGAAAGCATAAACAGGCACTGAAACCCTCTGTGTAAAATGGTCTGGGCTTTTTGGGCCCCAGGATGGCTTGTTCAAATAGCATAGAAGAGGATGGAAATCCAAATCAAGTTACCCACCTCATCTTTGATGGAGTATAATCTTTCTAAAGCCAAAATTTAGTGGATAACAAGGCAACTCTAGCTAGTTCTAATCACTGGTTGCCATGGTGACTGGTCATTGCCAAGGATACCAGGAGTCCTGAGTTGCTGGTACTCAGGCTACCTCCTTATCAGGTCTCCATTATGATTCCTAGACCAGGAGGAGGGGAAGGCTTCTTCCCAATTTTATCCTGGACTGTCACTCCAGGTGCAGATTGAAATCACCATGGGCTACAAAATATCAGGAGATGCCCACAAATGCACACATGTATACACACAGTCACTGTGCATACTGTATATATTGAGAAATGAGAACAAAACATAGACAGACATAGAGATGCAGAGACAGAAGCAGACAGAGTTAGAGACAGAAAAAGAGAAATATAGGTGCCGATTGCAGAACAGTATGCACAAGAAGACACAGAAAGCAAGAGGCTGCTGCTATGGGACATGCATCAAGGAAAGGAACAAACACAATCCCAGTCACTCTGGTGACCTCACTGATCTCCTCCTTGTCACCTGAGAAGAAACTGAGGCTCAACAAGGTTAAGTTGTTGCCCAGGGTCACATAGGCACTATGCATCAGAGGCAGCATATGAACCCAGGACATCTGACTCCACAGCAGCCGAAGTTCTTTCCAGAATACAATTCTGTCTCCCAGAGCAGCTTTTGTTACCTAACCATGGTTTCCCCAAGGGACATCAGAATTTGGCTTTTAATTCTCCACAAAGAAATCTGAAAGGACCTTAAGGTTACATGTGAGCAATCAGACTAATAACATAACAAATATAGGACAGACTTTATTTCTACCTGATGAAAAATGCAAAATATAAAGGATTGGTACTTGATCTCAGTGCCTGGCGGATATACAGCAGACACTTAATAAATGGTTGTTTGATTGACTGTACCCACAAAAGTCAAGACAACTCTTCTTCCCTCTCCAATGGTCTTGTCTATCTCCACAGGGTCTATCCTTAGGCTGAAGTCTCCCATCCATTAAGAAGAATACCCTTTGGAGTAGCAGAATCCACCCATCTCCCCCTGTTGGCATCCACCTTTCACCTTATTACTCTCCCTTATGTCTCTGTGTTTTCATGATGATGGTTCATAGATGGGACTCTAGTCCCAGAAGTGGATTTAGATAAGCTTCCACCTGGGACCTTGGTTTGCCTTCTGTTGAATTCTGTGTTTACACTTCAAAGCTTCTATGCAGCTCTAGGCTTTTCATCAGGAATGTTTGAAAGTCTTTCATTTCAATAAAAATCCATGTTTTCCCCTGTGAGATTATACTATATGGTTGGGTAAGTTACTTTGTTTGTTAGCTTATATTCTGTGTTCTGAAATATCATATTTTGAACTCTCAAATCTTTAGGGGAATGGCTGAAAATTCTGTGTATTCCTGACTGTGGCTCTGTGATACTTGCATCTTTTCTTTCCAGGCTGCTGGCAATACTTTTTCTTTGACCTGTGAACTCAGGATTTGCACTGTAATGTTGTTGGGAGTTTTCATTTTGGTGGGTCCTTTCTGAGGACCTTTATATTCTATTTCTTCTTTGTTTTGTGGTTCTAAGGTGTCCAGAAATTTTTCTTGCTTGATTTCTTGAAATGTTATATCGAAGCTCTTTTGTATGACATAGATTTCAGGTTTTCCAATACTTCTTAATTTTTTTAGTGCTTAATCTTTTTTCCGTGTTACTTTTTTTTTATGAAATGCGTTATCAATTCTTTTTGAAAGAATGTTTTGATTTTTTTGTGTGTGGTACATCACTTTAGTTATCTTATGTATAATTTCTCTTCCCATCCCAGAGGACTATCTGTCATGACCAAGAGTATTTTTAAAGAGAAAAAATAATTCAGCACAACTGATTGATACATTGAAAAATCCAGAGAGGCAATAGTAGCTTTGGGTGCAATTGGAGATGGGTGTTGAGCAAACCTAAGGGGGCATTGGAATCATAAGTAATGAAGACAAGAAAATTTTGAAAAAAACTGTTCATACATGTTTCACCTGTTGTGTAACAGAGTTAGAGTGATAGTGATTAAATTATTTTCCTAATAAACACAGAAAATGTAAGTTATAAGCAGTTAGTGATCAAGTCCACTAACAAATCTTATCAAGCAAGTGTTGGCAGGTGAACATGTCACACATCCTCCAGCATGTATTGGCTGGAACATATTTTTGTAATGACTTCTTTACAATATGACACTATACAGTTACATGATAAGGTATTACATCATCAAAATTTTAGTGCAGGAAAAAACCTACTAATTTACAGTAAATTATTAAATTTAAAATGCATCATTTAAAAATATATATTTTTTATATATTTTTGATATGATGCAAATTTCAGAAAAAAACAATAAAAGGTTAAAAAATAGATTTACAGGGAGGTACTCAGTATTTTTTTAACAATTGATTCAATATCTTTAATAACATAAAGGAAAGTAGGACTGAAAGACATCAGGTCTCTGATCAATGCAGTTGCCAATCATGACTTCAGGGGAATGATGGTGACGCACGTTTCCCACCTCTCTGGAGAGAGGTGTGGACTAAAGATATAGAAGGGGGCATACATATTCAGACACATCCAAAATATTGATTAAAAACAAACTACTGAACTGTATTTATTTGTTACAGGGGAGGGTTCTACTAAAGGGTGAAGCACAGAGACAGACTTACAAAATTGCAACAACGTAAAAGTGTACAAATAATTAGAGGCAGAGAGGTGGCACACTGAATAGTGTGCCAAGTCTGGAGTTAGGAATACTTAAGTTCATAAATTTATTTATTTTTAGTTTTCAATGTTTACTTCCACAAGATTTTGAGTTCCAAATTTTCACCCCATCTTGCCCCTCCCCCACACTAAGATGGCATGCATTCTGAATACCCCTTCCCTTAGTCTGCCTTCCCTGCTATCTCTCCCCCACCTCTCTTATCCCCTTCCCCTTCTATTTTCCTGTAGGGCAGGATAGATTTCTGTACCCCATTTCCTGTATTTCTTACTTCCATTTGCATGTGAAAACATTTTTTAAACGTGTTTTTAAAACTTTGGGTTCCAAATTTTCTCCCTTCCTCCCTCCCCACCCACCCTCATTGAAAAGGCAAGCAACTCAATATAGGTTATACATGTGCAGTTGTGCAAAACACTTCCATAGTATACATGTTGTGAAAAACTAATTCTATTTCCCTTAATCCTATCCTGCCCCCCATTTATTCTATTCTTTCTTTTGACCCTGTCTTTCCTCAGAAGTATTTGCTTCTGATTACCGCCTTTCCCAATCTGCACTCCTCTCTATCATCCCCCTGCTCTCTTGTCCCCTCCCCCCCCCATTTTCCTGTAGGGTAAGACAGATTTCCATACCTAATTGAGTGTGTATGTTATTCCCTCTTTAAGCCAAATCCTATGACGATAAGATTCTGAATAATTTTTTTTTAAAAGGAGTGGTAGGCCAAATAAGTTTGTGAACCTCTGCTTTAGAGAGAGAGTAGGATATAGACAGGATTCCTCCCCAAAATCAGTTCAGGCCCATTAATATCTGTTGAATGTTCACAAGGTGAAATTGGATGGTTTTTAGAAATGACTTTTCTTTTGACATTGATAAAATATATACTCCTCATCTTTCTAGTCTCTAGAACATCTAGAGAAATGAGGGTATACTAGTGAGATGAGAGTATAAGAGGCAGTAGAATCTAATGGATACATTGCTCAATCCCTAGTCAGGAAAATCTGGGTTCATTTCCTAATTTACTAGCTGTGTGATATCAGACAACTCCCATCACCACTCAGTTTTTTGCTCTGTAAAATGAGAAGGTTGGACTAGTTGACCTTTGAGGTCCTTCCAAATCTAGATCTCTGATCCTACTTGTGGTTTGGGGCAAGTCCCTTTATCTCCTTGGGTTTCATTTTGCTCTGTAGCATAAGGGATTCCACTAAGTAGATTCTGAGGTTGATCTGAGGTGGAGATTTAAGTCTATGATCCTTTGGAACCATTTGGTGTTTGGGGTAAAGTCTGGGTGAAGATGGAAGTGGGGCAACAGATAGAGAGCACATAGAAGAGACTTGAAGGCTTTGTTCAGGATGGAGGCTGTGGTCCAATGGCAAGAACAGTGGGATATGGAGTTAGAGGAGCCAGATTGGAGCCCCAGCTCTAATACTACCACAAAGACTCCATCTAGAATCTCCTTCAAGGTCTGATTTTTGTGTATTCCAAGGTAAATTTTCTTTTACACTACACTTGGGCTTTCTTGATTTGACACTGGAAAACTCTTGTACAAAATTTACTACTTATTTAACAAATATCCTTCATAGCTAAGACCAGCCATGTTCTTGTACATATTTCTTCTCAGTTTTGTCCTTGTCAGTGAGTTACATTTACACTTTGCCTGGTGCATAGTGTCTGGGAATAGTTGCTTACCCATTTCCTTGGGCTCACCTGTTTGGTTATTCTCTGATATGACTATCCCTATCTCATCCATGTAGAAGAGCATGGTCATTGGTCTCTCCAGTTTCTCAGGGCTGGGGTGACCTGGGAGACAGTTTTTTGCTGACCCTCAACCCTCCACCACCTACCTCCTGTATTTATTGAGGGGGTTCAATCATCTAACATCTCCATGTGCTAGACAAGTTTCTGAGACTACAAATTGCAGGCAGGGAAGGTGTCAGTGGAGAGATTTTCCTTCTCTGGGAGTCCACCACTGTCCTCTACTGCCTCTTATACTCTCATCTCACTAGTATACCCTCATTTCTCTAGATGTTCTAGAGACTAGAAAGATGAGGAGTATATATTTTATCAATGTCAAAAGAAAAGTCATTTCTAAAAACCATCCAATTTCACCTTGTGAACATTCAACAGATATTAATGGGCCTGAACTGATTTTGGGGAGGAATCCTGTCTATATCCTACTCTCTCTCTAAAGCAGAGGTTCACAAACTTATTTGGCCTACCACTCCTTTTAAAAAAAAATTATTCAGAATCTTATCGTCATAGGATTTGGCTTAAAGAGGGAATAACATACACACTCAATTAGGTATGGAAATCTGTCTTACCCTACAGGAAAATGGGGGGGAGGGGACAAGAGAGCAGGGGGATGATAGAGAGGAGTGCAGATTGGGAAAGGCGGTAATCAGAAGCAAATACTTCTGAGGAAAGACAGGGTCAGGTTCCCTATCCCTGCAGCTTTCTAGATTATCATGCCTTCTTCTCCACCTCCAGAAAATCCTCCCTAGGTACCTGGGCCCTCTGAGGGGCTTTGGGTCCCCTGGGTGATGTAATGGCTAGGGCAGCATGCTAGAGCCTGGGAGGATCCCCAACCTTCTACCTTAACTCTAATTCGAAGACGGAGTTACCCAGCAGCAACTGACTCCAGTTTTTAACAGCCTAGGTTTTGTTAGGGGCAGAAATGAGAGTATGCCTGGATGCTCCCGGGTCCCTCCCTTCCCGGCCTGTTTTTCTCTCCTCGTGCCTGGAGAAAGAGTCTAAGATTTGCCTCTTTCCCAGACCACCCCTTTCCTCCTCTGCTCTGCGGGTTGTCAAAAATCTAAGTCAAAAATCCAAGTCCTATTCAGAAGCTGGTGGTCTGCTGCTGCTACTGGACTCACTGTCCTGTTCCCTTATGTGGTGCCCAGGACACCCCCCAACTCATTCCCCACTATCTATGCCCTCCCCCTCTACATTTTCTGTACAGGGGCTGACCCCTGACATTGTCAAGGTAAGCTTAGCTGCCGTAACTCTCACCCCGTCCTACACCTCCCTGCCCCCCCCCCCCCAGCGCCCTAACAGCCTGCTCTCAGGAACCTGGGACCCTGCTCAAACCTTGGTCCTTCTCCAACTGGAAGATGCACTGTGGCCCCCTTTCTGCTCCAGGCTGGGTAATGGGAGGTGAAAGAAAAGATGGAGCAGTCCCCCCCCCCCCTCTCCTTTTTCCCTCTGTTCTGTGTGGATACTGACTCTGCCCCTCCTGTGACATCACCATGCCCTCCCCTTCTATCCTTGGCCAATGTCAGTCATCTTTGTCTCTGGAGTAGGAGGAGGAGGGGGAGGAGGAGGAGGAATAAGTTCCCTTTTTCCATGAATTTAGATGTCGGGGTGTCACAAGCAGCTGGAGATCTGCCTTCCTGTAACCCTCTCTTTTTCCCCTCCACTTTCCTGCTCAAGGATTCCAGAAGTTCCTGCATTTTCTTGTGTATTAGGTAAGCCTCTCCCTTCCTCCTTCCACTGCTTCTCCTGCTGCCCCTTCACATCCCCCCTTATTTTCTCTTTTGGCCCCTCTTCAACCTGCTCCTGAACCTCCCCCACCCCAAATTGGCTTTTTTTAGTGCCCAAGGAGTTTTGTGTGAGCATAGAGGAGGGGTCGTGGGAGTATTAGTTCCTATATTTATGCATGTGTTGTGTGTGTAGGTAGGATCATGTGTGTCTGAATATATACGTCTGTGAACACGGGCATACCTATGTATATACCAAGCCTGACAAGAAAATCTGAGGAAAACCCAGGGTTTTAAAAAGCTGTTTATTGAGGCTGAAGCAGACTGCATGTGGAGCTGAGCTGAGTTCTCCCTGAACACTTCTGTGGATATGTGTGCAGCACTGGTGGACTTTAGGCTAATGCACTAATGCCTTAGTTTCAGTGATAGCAGAAAGAGGAGGCAAACCACCTGCCACCTCTAATCTTTCCCTCTAGGTGCTTCCATGCTTTAGCTTGATTGGCTTGCCTGCTCCATAGGGAGGAGGTGGTAGGGATGAATGTCTTGTGGGAGAGTGTGCTCTATGCACATTATGGGGGAATGTTCTATTGCAGATCTTACTCTGCTATTTCTTTAAATGACTTTGTTTTTGAACAATTTGTGTCCTTTGATTGAATAGAGAAAAAGGGTGCTCTCATTTTGTTGGCCTTGTGTACACACAGAGTATCTTCAAGGTGGGGAAGGTATTCTGGGGACCCTAAATGAAAGTAGAGACATCACAGGTGCAGCTTATTATTAAAGAAAAGGCTAGTGAACCTCTAGGAAAGGGAATGGTGAAGAGAAAAATCAGTATGACTTCATCTAATATAGGTCAAGCCAGAGGAACTTCATTTCCATTTTTCACACGGCTGCTCAAGTGGTCAACCAGGAGAATGTGGCAGCTACAGTTTACACAGATTTCTGCAAAAATTTGATAAATTATTTAGTGATCTTTTTTTTAGAAATGGTGTGGAGATGTGTCCCAGATGATAGTCAAATTACACCTGGAATTGCTTAAATGATTGGAGTAAAAGGGAATAAAAACTGGGAAGAAAGTACAGTGCCTAAAAGATTTGTCATTGGCCCTTTGCTGGTTAACATTTTTATTAATGTCTTGAACAAAAGGTGTAGATGACATCCTTATCACATTTGCAGATTGGATGACTGAGTCAAGATCCAAAAAATCTATACAGGTTAAAGAATTGTTCAAAATCTAATAACATGAAATTTAATTGGGACAGATATAAAGTCTTGCAATTGGGTTTAAGAAGTCAACTCTACAAGTATAAGATGGAAGGAAGCATAGTTGTATGGTGATTTATTTACAAAGAAAAATTCAGAGGGTTTAGTAGACTGCAAGCTCAATATGAGGCAGAAGTATGATATCACAATAAAAACCACGTATGGAATCTTGTTCTAGGTTCAGACAGACCTGGATTCTAAGAAGAAGGATGTAATAGGCTATCCAAGCTCTCACTGTAGCCTTTCCTGTCCCCTTCCAGCTGATGGTGCCTTTCCCCTGGAATTATTTGTGTTTTAATTTCTATATGATTTGTAGATATAAAATTAATATATTTTGTAAACAAATAGACATAAAACCACGGAAACAGAGACCCACATTCTCTCACACTATATATGTAGGGATGTATATATTAACATGTATATGTGTGTATGTATATAGTATGTATATATGCTTGTATGTATATTTTGTCTTCCATGATAGAATATATACTCCTCAAGGAAAGGGAGTAGTTTTTTTTTGTTTTTTTGTTTTTGTTTTTTGGTATCTCTATTGCCTAGCACAGTGTCTGGTACATAGTAGGTGTTTAATAAATGTTTGTACCTTGATATTTAGGGACAAGAATGTCTTTCAGTATTCATCACGTAATATCACAAACATGACTGTCTCACTTTGCTTATGTTTGGGCTTGGGAGGGAAAAATGTTATAACTGGGTATAGAACTTGGCATATCATATTTGGTAGCATTTGCTGTACTTTGGTGGCAGAAGGACACCTAACAAACTTTAAGCCACACATCTAATACCCAACAGAGTCTCTCTTTTCCTCCACTGTTCCTCTCAAGTCACCCTCTCCTATCAACCATAGTCCCAAATATCTTGCACTGATTTCCAAGGTCCTCCCTGTACTACCACATTCACCTGACTCTCTTGCTCTATATTCTCTTGCAAACAGACATCTGCATGGTATCTTACTGCAATCCCTGACTCTCCTTTGCTACTCTGTGTGAAGGCCATTCCTTCAAGGAGGTCATTGACATGCCAGCCTTGAGGAACTTCCTCAGTCCAGCTTCAGTGTCCCTCCCATGAGGCAATTGCTTCCCCTAGCAGTTCCTGCACAGGACTGGAGATGTGGAAGGAATCTTTCTATTCCTTCAATTGCTCATCAAATGATTGCCTCCTAGCAAATGTGTGCTGGGCCCAAGATCTCAGCTGCATGGAGCTGTCCCTTGCAAAGTGCTGATCTGGCTTGGGGTTCTCATCCTCCCATTTGCTTTAGTCCATCTTACTGAAAATACCCCTCTCCTATGAAGTCTTATGGAGGAGACTAAGGTAGAAAGGAGGGTGTGGCTCCCACTTATCAAGACACTAGAAAAGTTGTATCATATAGGATGGCAGGTTACTCACCTATAAACAGCGGGGGCAGATGCTCTCCCTATCTGGGTGCCCCCCTGTTCCGCCAGGCCCGGCCTGAATCTTTGTCTCCTCCTGCCTGGACAAAGGAGGCTGAGACCCGCCCCTTCCCCAGAGGTCGCTTTTCGTCCTCTGCTTTGTGGGTTGTGAGGAATTCAAGTCCCATTCAGGGGCTGGTGTTTTGCATATGCTGCTGCAGGTATCGTGCTCTTCCTTTCTGTGGAGCCCAGGACACCCCTACCTCGAAATCCCCTTTGCCCTCTTTCTCCTCCCGCTCCCAGTTTCTGTAAAGGGGCCGCCCCTCCCACAACCCCAAGCTGAGCTCAGTTGCTACCCCCCAGCCCCAGCCCCAGCAGGCTGCGCTCAGGAATTTGGGACCTTGGTCAGCAACGGGTCCACCTCCAGACGGAGGACTCACTGCGGCCCCCTCCTCTAGCCCGTTTGGGTGACGGAGGCTGAAAGAAACGACTGGGAGGGGCACCCTGCTGCTTTGTCACAGAGCCCCCTCCCTTACCTCTTCCCTTCCCTCTCTGCTCTGGAAGGAGATGATCCCCGCCCTGAAGTTAAGTCACAATGTCCGCCCCCTCCCACCTTATATTCAGTATATCTTCCCTGTCTCTGCAGGAGGATGTGAGTGCGGCGCTAGCAGCTGGAGGTCTGTGTGCCCCTCACCCACCTACTTTCCTCTACCCCCACATCCGTCCCCTCCATTACTCCCATCTTACCCCCACCTTCCAGTCTGACAGACCCTGACGGTTCTGCGGGTGCCTAAATGGCTGTGAGGTAAGAACACCCTCCCCTGCACCTGCCTCGGCCCCTCCTTTTCTTCTCCTTAACTTCTCTTCCCTTCACCACCCTTTTCATGAAGCACACCCCTCCCTAATTGGCTTCTCTTAACGCTCAGAGGGATGTGTGTAAGGGTAGATGGAAGGTTGTTGGAGTATCAACACCTTTGTTTATGTCTGAGACATGTATGTTGGTAGGATCATCTGTAAGAATGAGTGTCAATGTTGGTGTCCAGAGTTATGTATGGGTACGTGTATTTGTATTCAGAGCTAAACATGTCTTGGCCTGCTGTTTCAAAGCTGCTCCTGCCTGGGGCTTTCTATCTGCCCGGGCCTCTATGTGGAGGACTGGGGGCTTGGTGAGCATGAGATGGGGTGAGAGTACCTTGGAAGCCAGTAGAGAGAAGACGTTTGGGACATTCCATCCCTCCCGTCTTCAGGTGAATGTTACCATTCCTTCTTCCTCCCATCCTCCCATCCTTGGCTTGGCCTTAGGGCTGGGGAGAGAGGAGATAGTCGAGGAACTCTTCCCTTCCCCTTCTATATATCACATCTTTTGTTTGGTGTCCTTTAATGGTATATTTATTTTTTCTTCTGTTTTCAAACTGCACCTGGTAAAAGGGGTGTTTCCATGTACCTTGTTGTTGAACAGAAAAGTGGGACTGTCCCTGAACCTGTGGATCTCTATTATTTATAGACTGAAAGAAGAGTTTTTTTTACTGTGCATTTCTCTCATTATGAGGAATCTGGATGATTTTGTCACAGGGCTGTTGATAGCTTGGATTTTTTTCTGTTGAAAACTTCCTGATTATATCCTTTGACCTATTGGAGAATGGCTCTGAAGCTTAGAAGCTGGAATCAGTTTCTTCTATATCTTGCATATGCAACAGTCCTTAAAGGACTTTATTTCAAAGATTTTTTTTTCCTCACTTAACTGTTACCCTGCTCATTTGAACTGCATTCAATCTGCTTTTGCAAAAATATTTCACCTATATAGAAACAGAATCATGTCTTTTATTTTCTGTGATTCTCTCTGTTTCTTGCTCCATCATCAACTCTTTTCCTGTCCATAGATGTGAAAATTTCCTCCTTGCTTCTCTAATTTGCTATTGATTCCCCTTTTACACCTAATTAATGTAGATTGTCAGTTTTGCTGTCATATGATTGAGCAAAATAACTCCTAATGATTGCTATAATTTCATCTTCATTGTTTATGCATAAACGCTTTCACTTTTGAGACTGATAATTTGGTTTTCTTCTTTTTTTGCTAATCAAATTAACCGATGGTTTATCTATTTCATTGGTATTGTCATAAAACCAGTACCTCCTTTATTTATAAGTTTGATTTTTAAAAACTTTCTTAATTTCATTGTTGACTTATGGATTTCCATTTTCAGGTTTAATTGGAGATTTTTCTTTTGTTCTTTTTCTGCTTTTTAAAATGTCATGCTCAATTCATTGATCTCCTCTTTCTCTATTTCATTCATGTAAGCATTTAGAGATACAAAGTTTTCCCTAAGTACTGCTCTGAGTGCATCCCACAAATTTTTATATGTTCTCTCATTGTTGTAATTCTCCTAAAGGAAGTTATTGATTGATTCTATGATTTGTTCGTTGACTCACTCATGTTTTAGGATTAGAATATTTAGTTTCTAATTACTTTTTAATCTATACTTCCACATCTCTGTAATTTATATTGTCTGTTGGAGAAGGACGGAGAACATGATTCAGGAGCAATGAGACAAATGAAAAACCTGAGAGACAGAGTTTCTGGGTAATTAATAATCAATTTCTTAATGAGGCTAGCTGATAATCAATAAGTTGATGGTCAGTGGTCTCTCTCCATAACCAAAGACAAAACCATGGAGATAACAGAATTCTTAAATACCTTTGGAAAAGAAAGTGCCCCTGATAGGTGAAAATCAACCCTGATTGATGAACATTTAATGAGAAGATGGGCTAAAAGTCTTCAGCTCCTTCTGCTAAGAACATGGCTTGATCATAAGACTCAGCCACCTCCACTCTGGTTGGTTTTCTCCTTCATGAGCTGGGTTACCTTCAGCCACAATAGAGGGGCGGAGCAGCTGCAACGGCATAGACTTAATGCTTTAGGGATGGAATTCACCTAGATTACATTTTCTTTACACTCTAAACAGAAGGAAAGTTGGTTGTGGTCCTGCCCAAGATCAAATAACCTGTTCCCTGAGGATTTGAAAATCTCATTTATCAGCAATGTCCTTCAGAGACTGACTGACTTAAAGGGGATGGTGCCTGAATGAGGAAATAAAGAGAAAAAGCTCTAATCCTAATTTAATAAATGGTTATTAACATAATAGAAAAAAATCACTTTTCTCAGCAAGAAGATGAGATTTGGAAGTAGAAAAGCCTGACTGCAATCCAAGCTCTTCTCATGAGGGCAATGACTACAGCTATAGTCTCACTGTCTGATTTTGTATACTCCCAGGGTTATTGGTTTTGGTTTGTTTTGTTTTGTTTTACTTGGCCTGGACAGACAAGTGGTGCAGTGGATAGCACATCTGGCTTGGAGCCAGGAAGATCTGAGTTCAAGTTTGGCCTTACCACCAACTATATGACTCTGGGGAAGTCATGTAATCCTTGTTTACCTCAATTCCTCATTGACAAAATGCAAACACTTTGGAGAAGGAAATAGCAAACCACTTCAGTATCTTTGCTAAGAAAACTCCATGTATACAAGTCCATGGCATCATCTTAAGTCAGGCATCCCTCAGTGACTGAACAACAAGAAGCCCTGGGCAACTGGGCAAATATTCACCTGAATGCCTGATTTCACGCTGGTAAAGTCTCTGTCAAACTTGATATTTTTATCATAAATTTCCTTTAAAACAAAGATCAGTCTTTTTTAGCATTTATGTCCTTAAAATTTTTTCCTTGGCTAGGTAACATTTCTCCACCTAAGCACGATAGTGGGGAAAATTAGCTCAATGCTTTCACCACTTCTATGAAGGCTTATCCGGTATCAGGTGATTTTTGATATGACGGAAAGTTTAATATATAATTTTAATGCTGATGATTTAGTCTTAACTCATATTGACCCTGAAAGTATTCAGTACTCTCTCTATTTCATAAATTTAGTATTTTATTTAGTTCCATTCTGCCTGCTTAACCAGGAAAAAGCTATAACACTGGCTAAAATTCAATAAGAATTTATTTTAAAATGAGTTGGAGATGTGGACACATGATGACAGACTAAAAATGTAATATCTACATTAGCCACAAGACAGGATCTCCATTGTATAATATATTCCTCTATGGCCTAAAACTTTGCTTAAAATGCAGTCTATCTAAATTCTGCAATATCGACATGGACCATTATATGTCAGAAAAGACCAGGATATAATATTCTTCTATATCTTTTTTTTTTGAACCAGCAGGGAGAATCAAAAAACTGTTACATAATTTTCAATGACACTAAATTGGTCAAAAACCATTTATTAAAAGCCTACAAGATGCCATAGTGTGCTCCATGTGTTAGGAATCCAAAGATTAAAAAAGAAACAGTCACCGTCCTCAGAAAAACTAGAGAAATATGTTGAGGTTCTGACGCAGAAGAATGAGAGTATGGTAGGAAAGAGAAAGAAAAGGAGGGAACTGTCTCTACTGAATTCATCTCAACCACTTCCCTACTGTTCTCTCTGTAGCACAAAGTCACCCATTCTCACACACACCGTCCCATATACTCATACACACACACACACACACACACACACACATACACAGAGAGAGACTCACAGTGGAAGAGCTAAACACATTGTCTCAGTCACTGAGAACTCTGTGCCTTCTAGGAGACCTCACTCTATTGATCTGCCATGCAGCTGAGGACTTAGTCCTAGTGTCTTCTGGAAACTTGAGTATCTGATGGGTTTACCTTGCAAACAAAGGAGGACATAGGAAAATGACTCTTTCAGCGGCTCCCTCTTCTAATGAAGAATACAGATGCTGTCAAATACCTTTCATGTCTTCGACCAATTCTCTCTCTGCCCAAACCCATACCTCCAGATAATATGGGAACTTCAGCATTTGACAATCCACTCCTACTTCCACCAGCAATGTCAGCTTTCCTGACAAGCACACAGGCTGACAAGGCTTAAAACACAAGTAGTTTTTTTTGAAAAGTAAATGAATGAATGAATGAAAAGCACTGGTTAAGTGCTTACTATTTGTCAAGAACCATGCTAAAACCTGCCATCACAAATGGATAAAGAGAGTCAGTGCTCTCAGGGAGCTCTCACTCTAATTTGGGACAACAATGACCACAGGAAGAGTCACCTGCAGGGTGAATAGAAAGGCCTGAGCCACTAAGGGTGCCAGTGGCAAGGAAAAGGACAAGGCCCCAGACTCCCTAGAACACATCAGAGAGCCTGCCCTTCAGAGTTGGGAGTCTTGAGGTCAGAATGGAGCAGACACTCAGGGTTCCCTCCAGCAGGGCTAGGGCATGGCAGCACTGGCAGGGAGGTTGGTGCATGGCATCCTGCTGGGTACCAGCTCATATACAGTTAATACAAATGAATAGTTACTACCACTGAGTTATTTCCCTTCTTCCTCCCCATTACACCCACTGCCATTAACTCAATAGTCTCCATAACTTACAGCACTGTCAGATGTAGGGCTCTAGATGGCGATGGACAGGTGTGGCTTCCCAACACTGGCCCTTCCATCAACAGCCTCTTTCAGTGGAGGATGGCTTGCTTCATGCAATGAAACAAAATGAAAAGAATGAAAAAATGGAAGAAAATATGAAAAATCTCATTAGAAAAAAACAATTGGCCTGGAAAATAGATAGAGGAAAGATAATTTAAGAGTTATGGGACTACCTGAAATGGGAGGGGAGTTAGTGGGCTATGCTTCAACCTCATTCTCATCAAATTTGTTTCAAAGAGGGAAGAATATATACTCAGTTGTATATAGAAATCTATCTTATCCAATAGGGAATAATAGGAGAAGGAGATAAGAGAAAGTGGGTAGAGGTTGACAAGAAGAAAGACAGACTAAGGGAGGCAGTGGTTAGGAGCAAAAAAAACCTTTGAGAAGGGAGGGAGGGAGGGAGAGAGAGAGAGAGAGAGAGAGAGAGAGAGAGAGAGAGAGAGAGAAGAAGAAGAAGAAGAAGAAGAACAACAACAACAACAACAACAAGAACAAGAAGAACAAGAACAAGAACAAGAAGAACAAGAACAAGAACAAGAAGAAACAAGTAAATGGGGTGGAAGGAAATATGAAATGAGTAATCACAACTACAAATTTAAAAGGGATGAGCTCACCCATTAAACAGAAGTAGATAACAGGATGGATTAGAAACCCAAATATAACAATATGTTGTTTACAAAAAACACAACTGACACAGAAAGACACACACCCAGATTTAAAATAAGGGACTGGAGCAAAGTGTGTTATGTTTCAGCTGAAGGAAAAAGACAGTGATCTCAGACCAAGCAAAAATAGACCTAACTAAAAGAGATAATCAAGGAAACTATAATTTTACTAAAAGGTACCAAAGATAATGAAGTGATCAAAACTTTTCCAATAAATTTATCTGATAAATACCTTCTATCACAAATTTATCAAGAACTGAGTAAAATTAAAAAAAAATAAGTGCTATTTCCCAATTGATCAGTAGTCAAGGAATATGAACTGGGAGCATTCAGAAGAAAAAATCAAAGCTATATACAGTCATATGAAAGAAAGTTCTAAATCATAAATTCTTAAAGAAATGCAAATTAAAAAACTTGGAAGTATCACCTCACATCTATCAGAAATGACAAATACTGGAAGGGATGAGGGGGAATAAGTACACTAATGAATTGTTGGTAGAGTTGTCTGCTGGTCACACCATTCTGGAGAATAATTTGGAACTATGCCCCAAAAGCTATAAAACGGTATATGCTTTAACTTACCAATATGACTTCCAGGTCTGTATCCCAAAGAGATCAAGGGAAAATGGAAAGGACTTATACATATGGAAGTGTTTATAGCAGCTATTTTTGTGTTGGCAAAGAATTGAAAATTGAGGGGATGCTCCCCAACTGGGTAATGGCTGAAGAAATTGAGGCATATGATTGAGATAGAGTACTATTATGATATAAGAAATGACCCCGAGGTTTCATAGTTTCAGACAAACATGGGAAGACCTATGTGAACTCATGCAAATTGAGATGACCAGAAACAAAAGATCATTTTGCACAGTAACAGCAACATTGTAATGATAATCAATTGGGAAGTACTTAGCTGCTCTTATCTATACAATGATCAAGATTATTACAAAGAACTCATGATGAAAAAATGTCATCCTCCACAAAAGAGAGAACTGATGAACTCTGGATGTAAACTGAAGTATTATTATTTTTTTTACTTTCTTTATTTACCTTGCTTTTTTGATATGGCTAATATGGAAATAGGTTTTTATGGTTTCACATTTATGACTGATATCATATTGCTTGCCTCTCAGTGGGTAGAGGAGAGGGAAAGAGCTGGAAAATTTGGAACTCAAATTTAAAAGAAAAAGAATGCTTATAGTAAATAAATAACATCTTCATTTTTTTAAATTAATGCAGTAAAAACTAAGAAGACAGAGAGAAGGAAAAATACCCAGACTAGAGTATCTCTAGACATTTTGACCTTTGTGAGGATAGTCAGTGAGTTTTACCCTCAGGAGAAATTGTGTGATTTTTTTTTTGACTAGGTCCTGCTGGAGACCCAGCCTGATTGTGTGTGCTAGGATAACAGTTGTCCAAAATGGGGGAGACTTCCAGCTTGTGTTTGGCTGTAGGAAGTGAGAAGGAAGCAGAAATTAAGCCTGGGCTGAGTTAAGCATTAAGTGTTTGGAGTCAGAACTGGGCTCTGTGTTCCTCCTCCTCTGTGCAGTGGTTCAGATGATTAGTTCAGAGCAAGTGTTCCTGGCCAATATTTCCCATGTAGATAGATCCTCTACATCTGGACAGTATTTAAGACTATTCACTTTGTCCTCCACTCCCTGAAGTGACAGACAACTGCCATGCAATGGACAGAACACTGGGACTGAAGTCAGAGGGCCTGGTTTGGAATCCTGGCTCTGACTTAAGGTTTTAGTAACCTAAGTGACTATGACAATTCATTTCACTCTTCTGGAGTTACAGAACCCCCTCTGACATCACTTTCAAGACTAAATCCTCAGTTGTATCCCTGTGAACAGGCTGCCCTGATACCCAGAGATGACATTACTACCCCTCTATGATGGGGAGAGGAGAGGGTGGATTGAGAGTCTATGAGGACTCTGCATTTGGGAGTAGGGAGGGGATCAGGCTGATATCACTGCTTGCCTTCCATGAGGCAGCTGCCCCAAAGTGGAAGAGGCTGCCTCAGGACGAAAGGACTTAGTTCTCCACCATTGGCTGGATGCCCATGAGTCTTGAATGTTGTACAGGTGCTCAGGCCTAGGTGGGAATGAGGCATTTACAGTCCCCTCCAAGTCTGTGGGTTTGTGATTGGAAGATTTCATAATTCTAGGATTGTAACCCTGGCAGCTGAAGCTCCTCATTGCCCTCCCAGTGCTTCCCCACTCCCCAACTATACCACCAGCCTGGGCTGCCACTCACAGATATTAACTTGCCCTTCCCCTGGTCTTCTGCAGATTTCAAGCCTTTCCCCAAGGCTGCTCCCTGCTGCTTCTCTCAATCAGTCCAGGCAATTTTCTCTTCCCAGAGACTCTCAGTTGGACTTTATGCACCCTGACCAGCCCTGGTTCACACAAGAGTAGCTCTCTGGGCAAGTTTGCTGGGTAGGCTCCTTCAAACAATCTTCCCTTAGTATAGACTTTAGCATATCTAAACCAGCACATCAATACTTACTGCTCATACCCTACACAGACTGGAAACTTCAGAATCAACCTAAATTTGGATTGGGATATTTTTTGCCATATTAAAGAATTCAGGAACATTAAAACTCTTCTCCCCATCCCAACAAAATTAATGAAGTCCCCTATGCCTATACTATCCCCTATACCATTCCTTATACCCCTTAATCCCCATCCACCTATACCAGGCCCTTATGAGAACCTTTGTCCCTATTATAAGCATTGCCCTCTTCTCATGGCCCTTTAGCATTCTCAAAGAACTGCAGTCAGTGAGTTTCTCAGCTCTGCCAATAAAACTGACTTTGGAGCAAAAGAGAGGTCCAGACTACGGCTTCTATTTTTTCTAACCAGAGAATAGAGTATGTCCAAGTTGAAAAGGGCCTTTAATAGAGAAGGTCCAAACTGAGAGGAGCCTCCAGACATACAATATTAGAGAAGGAAGAGCCCTTCAAGCAGAGGCACAACTGGAGAGGCAAAGAGTGAGCACAGAGGATGTGGAATGTCAGACCTTGAAGAGACCTTGGAACACAGAATGGTAGAGGTGGAAGGGATGTTAGAGATAACTGGGGACAAATGGCCCATTTTCAACATGAAAAGACTGAGGCACAAAGCAGGATGTACTTTTTGAAGAATAACAACTATAAGCTACAATCCCAGGTCCAATGAATAGTCTGGGGCTCTTTCTTTAAGAAGGCTTTTGTGGTCAGACATCATAGTCAGCTTACTCTTCAAGAGGGAGTGAACCTCTAAGGTAGGTAACTAAGAGGATTTGTCTTATCTCCTTTCCAGGAGGCCTTTCAGGAAAGGCTGGTCCCACTGATTGTTGCTTATAGTTATTTGTTGTTCTTTCTTCCATTTTCTTTATGTTTGTCTCATCCTTTCTCCAGTCAGTTGGTGATCCTAATGGGCCCTTGGCCTCCAACTGTAGATCTCAGTGGGACCCTGGCATCTGATTGCTGACCTTCAGGGACATCTAGCTCCAGAATGGTGGTCTTGTAGGAAATGGCAGCAGCTTTCATTGCAATGACAAGAGTTTGAGATTGGAAGAATAAACCCAATCACAATCTCTTATCCTCTCTCATAATCCCAGGAGCTGCCAGACTCCCAACGCAAGGGGAGTGTTTGCCAAGGACATCTCACTCATGGAGAGATATGAATTTTTCCCTTGCCAGGTAACACAAATATACCTATGTCAGTCCAGCAGAGCTTAACCCCCTGCCATTGTATGAGTGACGGATGCTACCTGCATTGTCTCTGTCACTGCAAATTATTGATGAGGTGAATCATTTAATCAATGTGAATGAGAAAGCATAAACAGGCACTGAAACCTTCTGTGTCACAAAAGCCTGGGCTTTTTGGGCTCCAGAATGGCTTGTTAAATTGTGCCCTTGAATTGTGACCCTGAAGTCTGTGTAAGCAATGGAGTTGTCGAACAGCTTCCAGTCTTGCATCCAATTCTAGCACAGGGTTCCCCTGTAATCTCTTTTCTGACCAATTGCCAGGTCCCCTTACTGTCTTTGGCTTCAGAACTCCCAAAGTGTTTGTTGCTTCTGCTGCCACTCCCTAATCCCACCAGAGGCATTTCATCTGCATGGACTCCAGGCCATCCTCTACTCCTACATTACAGAGTTCTTCTTCCAACTTCTTAAATTGTTTTGGGCTAGAAGAAAAGGTCACCTTGACTTTTGTTGGTTCTGCTTCTTAAGAATTCAATTTGAGCCATTATTTTAAAGTTGTTTGGAGAGGTATATTGAGAGAGCATGACTTAGTGCTTCTTCTCTTTTGCCGTCTAGCTAATAACTTATTGAATTGCATTAGTGATGATTGGATCCTTTATGAAGTAAAAGAATCAACAAGGGGAAATGGGCATTTTCTCCTGACTTTGAGTATTTGCACTGGCTCCCCACTATACCTTGAATGTTCTCACTCTTCCTCTCCCCTTCTTGGCTTCCCTGGCAGCCTTGACATTCCAGATAAATCCCATCTTCTACTGTAAGCCTTCCTCGATCCTGCCTCCAGTTCTAGCCCCTCCCCACTGCTTATTCCTTCCACTTCATCCCATCCCTAGCATGGTTCTCCATAGTTAATTCTATGTTATCTTCTCCATTACACTTAGCACCTGTAGCACAGAAAATGTCTTGTGCCTTTCTTTGTATTCCCAGCATTTACTTAGCTCGGTTCCTGACAATATTCCTCTATACATAGATGAGAAAAGTAATTTTTGACTAATTTAGTGTCATTGAAGATTATGTAACTGTCATTTGGTGACATCTGGTGGTCAATAGAAATATAGTTAAGAATAATATATCTCACTCTTTGGTGACATCTAGTGTTCAAGGTCCACATTGCAGAATTTAGCAACTTTTTGGTGTTATCTTGTGGAAAGAGAGAATATTGCATTGTATTGAAAATTCTAGGCGAGAGAGGAATATGTCATACAATTGAAATCCCTGTCTTGTGGTCAATGCAGATACTACACTTTTAGTCTATCATCTCGTGTCTAAGAATGTGACTCATTTTAAATCATATTTTTATTGAATTTTAGCCCATTTTACAGCTCCTTCCTGGTCAAACAGACAAAATGGAACTAAATAAAATCCTAAAATTATCAAATGAATAGAGTATTAAGTGCCTTCACTGTCAATATGAATTTAAACATGAACATCAAAATTTTCCATTAAACTCTCATCATATCAAAAGTCATCTGAAACAGGATAAGTCATCATAGCATTGAGCTGATTTGACATTGTGGTTAGGTGGGTGAAGTCTTAATGTTTCCCAACCAAAGGAGTCAAAACTTTTGAGAAAATATATGCAAAAATGAGTGATCTTTCTTTTGAAGGAAGTTTATGAAAGAAATACAGAGTTTGACTAAGACTTTACTAGTGTGAAATCATGCAATCAAGTAACTATTTGCCCAGAATCCCAGGGCTTGTTGTTGTTCCTTCTGTCAGTGATGTCCAGCTTTGTGTGATGCCATGGACTTTAATCCATGAGGTTTTCTTAGCAAAGATACTGGAGGGGTTTGATATTTCCTTCTCAGGGAAAAATATGAGGATTTGAGTGGTCTTCAGAAATCCACCAAATTTGAAAGGTCCTGATTGCCCATTGATGGGTCTTTTTATGGTCTTAGGGGACCAGGAAGCTTCATCAGGGAGAACAGAGGCCAAACAGGTTTCATTTCATCAATAACATTTATTAAGCTGCTTACTATGTGCTAGGTTCTTTGCTATGCTGGAAATATAAAGAACTGTTAAACAGTCCCTGCTCTCTGAAGGAGTTCACAGACTAATGGGGTAGTCAGCAGTTAAACTCCTATGAAGAAACAAGCCATATTCAGGAAATACTGGAAATAATCACTATGAGGAAGGTGACAGAAATTTGCAGGAAATGGAGAAGCTTTCTACAGATGATGGAATTTTAGCTGAGACTTGAAGAAAGACAGGGAAGTCAGATGGTAGAGGTGAGGAGAGAGAATATTCCAAGTGTGAGGGACAGCCCCTTTATTACATATAATTTTTATTGCATCATGATCTGAAAAGGATGCATTTAATATGAATTTAATTAATAATTTTTAATATTTCTGCTTTTCTACATTGGATTGTGAGGTTTTTATGCCCAGTACACGGTCAATTTTTGTGTATGTGCCATGTACCACGAGAAAAAAGTATATTCCTTTCTATCCCCATTCAATTTTCTCCAGAGGTCTACCATATCTAACTTTTCTAATATTCTATTCACTTCCTTAACTTCTTTTTAGTTCATTTTGTGGTTAGTTTTATCTAGTTCAGAGAGGGGGAGTTTGAGGTCCCCCACTAGTATAGTTCTGCTATCTATTTCTTCCTGTAACTACCTGAACTTCTCCTCAAGCATTTTAATGCTATACCACTTGGTGCATATATATTTAGTAATGATATTACTTCATTGTCTATGGTGCTTTCTATAGTCATATGAAAAAATGCACTAAATCACTATTGATTAGAGAAATGCAAATCAAAACAACTCTGAGGTACCACATCACACTTATCAGATTGGCTAACATGACAAAACAGGAAAATGATAAACATTGGAGAATATGTGGGAAAATTGGAACACTAATGCATTGTTGGTGGAGTTGTGAAATGATCCAACCATTCTGGAGAGGAATTTGGAACTATGCCCAAAGGGCTATAAAAATGTGCATACCCTTTGACCCAGCAATAGCACTTCTAGGATTGTATCCCAAAGAGATCATACAAATGGGAAAAGGACCCACATGTACAAAAATATTTATAGTAGCTCTTTTTGTGGTGGCAAAGAATTGGAAATTGAGGGGATGCCCATCAATTGGGGAATGGCTGAACAAGTTGTGGTATATGAATGCAATGGAATCCTATTGTGCTATAAGAAATGATGAGTAGGTAGACTTCAGAAAAACCTGGAAAGACGTGTATGGACTGATGCTGAGTAAAGTGAGCAGAACCAGGAGAACATCATACACAGTAACGGCTACGTTATGTGTTGACTAACATTGATAGACTTAGCCCTTCTCAGCAATGCAAGGATCTACGATATCTCCAAAGGTCTCATGACGGAAAATGCTATCCACATCCAAGGAAAGAACTATGACATTTGAATGCAGATTGAAGTGTACTATTTGCTATTTTTTTCTTCTGTTTTGTTTTGTTTCCTCTTTCTTGTGGTTCCTCCTATTCATTCTAATTCTTCCTTTCAACATGGCTAATGTGAAAATATGTTTAATAGGAATGTATATGTATAGCCTATATCAGATTTCATGCCATCTTGGGGAGGGGAGGGAGGAGGGAGGGAGAGAAAAATGTAAAACTCAAAACCTAATGGAAGTGATTATTAATAAATCAAAATAAATTAATAATAAAAGAAATTAGGCATAGATCAGCATCTCACAACATAAACAAAGAGAAATTCCAAATGAATACACAAATTAGACAAAAAAGAGACTTTATAAACAAATTCCAGAATTGAGAAATTATTCTTCTCATGTACAAATAGAAGAAGAATTCAGGAACAAAGAAGAGAGTAAAAGCATCCCAAGATATAAAATTGATCATTTTCATTACATCAAATTCAAAGGCTTTTTGTAAAAAGAAAATTAATGAAGCTAAAATTAGAAAGAAAAAGGAGGTAAATGGGAAAAAATTTTGCCTCAAGTTTCTCTGACATGTAAGGTATATAGAGAACCAATTCTTATTTATAATCAAAAGAGGAATTGCTCAACTGATAAAGAGTCAAAAGATATAAACAGCCAATTTTTAGAGGAAGAAATTTCAACAATGCATAAATATGGAACAATGCTCAAAATTATTAATAATTAGCAAAATGAAAATTAAAGCAACTACAAGGTTCTACATTACAGCTGTGAGTAGTAGAGCATTCCTACTGAAGATAAGAAGTTACATAGCTAAGAGAGCAACTAATATCACTTTATGAATTGATTGGTAAAGATGACAATAAAAGAAAAAAGGAAACTGAAAATTGTTAAAGAGACTGGGGAAAACTGGCATAAAGTGTTGGTGCAGCTATGACTTGGTCCAGTCATTCTGAAAATCAATTTTAAAGTGGTTCCAAAAGCACTAAACTGGGTATACCTTTTGACCCAGCTATACTACAACTGGGCCAATAGTCCAATAAGATCAAAAAGTAGAGAAAAGAGTCATGTGTACAAAGATATTTTAACAGCTTTTTTTGTAGTAGTAAAGTGGAGACTTATAGGTTGTCCTTAAGTTGGCAGAATGCCTAAACAAATTATGTTATAGTAGAATACTATCACAAAATAAAAATCTAAATGAAGAATTTCAGAGAAACCTGGGAAAACAAGTACCAGACATAAAATTCTGTCTGTCATGTGAATGAAGGATTAGAGAGCAAAGCCATGAGCAATAGTTTGAAGTTATAAAGAGAGCAATTTAGACATGACATCAGAAAAAGTATTCCTAAAAATGAGAATTCTCCCAAAGTGCAGTGGGCTGCCTTGAAGAATTTGTGGGTTCTCCCTTTTTGGAAGTATTCAAAAAAAGCTAGATGGACATTTGTCTTGTATGTTACTCTGAAGATTCCTTTCATGTACATATTGGATGAGACAACTGCTATGGTCCCTCTTAACTATCAAGTTTTGTACAAATCATGTGAACCAACGCTGCCAAGGAACTCTGAGGACAACATAGGGTTTTAAAAAGCTGTCTATAGGGGCCAGAGCAGATCACATGTGTAGAGTTGAGCTGAGCTGCCCTGGACACTTCTGAGGATATGTGGGCAGCACCGGCAGACTTTAGGCAAATTCAACAATCCATTAGTTTTAGTGATAGCAGCAAGATGAGGCCAACCACCTGCCTCCTCTTATCTTTCCCTCAAGGTGTTTCAGTGCTTTAGCTATGATGGTTTGCCTACCCTATAGGGAGCAGGTGGTGGGGATGGTTGACTGGCTCCTTGTTCACAGGAACTACTTCTCCCATGGATGACTGTGGGTGCTGAAATTGAAGCAGGACCAGTGTTCTGGGAGAGACACATGTATCTGAGAGACTCTTGGGCTTTGCATGTGGAGCTGTTTCCATCATGGTCTCGAGAAGTGGTGATTGAGATGGTGGTGGTAGTTTGACTTGCCTGGCACTAGGTGACTCCTGGCTCTTCCTCAGTGGGACTTGCTGTTTCAGGAAAGAATACACAAGAGTGTTAGAGAAGGGGAAATGTCCTCGTTTTCAAAAAGGTAACAGGAATGGAATCTGCGAATTATAGACCAATGAACTTCAGGACTGATTTCTGGGAACTATTCTAGAATATCTGTGTAGGGAGACTAGGGTTTCCCATGGCCAAAATATAGTATCAAAGCAGCTTTGCTGCCCACCAGTATGCATAATAATGACAGCATTGAGGGTGAGGTGGAGGGAGAACACTGACCTTGGCAGCTCAGACTACTTTTTATTATGGCTTAAATTCATCATTAAATCCAGAATCTTGTAAGTGTGTCAGGCTGACTGAACTGTGCGTTAGATATTTAAGTGTAAAAAGAAAAACTTTACCTAGAATGCAAACAAAGAGGTAGATATGGAGATACCTAATCCTACCTGTGGACACTCTGCTTATATTTGTTCTGGGAGGGGGAGATGTGAGGCTGTGACTCAAGAACTGTCAGCCTTCCCTTATCATGGAGAAGTTCCAGCCACCACACCTTAGGTGACTCTAGCTGAGATGGCTATGAAAAAATGAATATAGACAAGATAGGATAAAAGAGCAACAGAGCCACTCAGAGAAGAAACTTTCTGGTGAGCCCAGTGGAGCAATGTGCTAAGTGTCTAGCCTTGGGACAGATATAAAGTCTAGAATTTGGTTTTAAGAAGTCAACTTTTCAAGTATAAAATGGAGAGAAGCATAGTCATATGGTGCTTGGTTTATAAAAAATTCCAGGGGGGAGTGGACTGCAAGCTCAATATGAGGTAGAAGTATCATATCACAACAAAAAAACACAATTGGAATCTTGGTCTGCATTCAGAGAAGCTTGGCTTCTAAGAAGAAGGAGGTAATAGGCTGTCCATGCTCTACACAAGGACTTTCCTTCTCTGTCCTTTCCTGTCCTTTTCTGTCCTTTCCTGTCCTTTTCTGTCCTTATTTTTACTTTCTATATAATTTTATACATATAAAATTTATATATTTTATACACACATGGACACACGGACACAGAAATAGAGAACCACACTCACAAACACAAATAATATATGTATATAAATAAATATATATTATATATAATATATGCATGTTTGTATATGTTGTCTTACATGATAGAATATATTCATCTCGAAGGAAGGTATTGGCTGGTTTTTTGGTATCCCTAGTGCCTAGCACAGTGTCTGGTATGGAGTATATGTGTAATAAGTGCTTGTTGCTTGGTTACTTGATATTTAGAGGCAGCAAGATCTTTCAGCATTCATCAAATAATTTCACAGCCATGACTGTGTCCCTTTGTTTATATTTGGACTTTGCAGGGATAATATTATAACTGGGTATAGAACTTGGCTATGAAATTTGGTGGCATTTGTTGTACTGTGGTGGTAGAGGGACACCTAATAATCTTTAGGTTACACATCTAATACCTAGCAGAGTCTCCCTTTTTCTCCACTTCCCCTCTTGATCCACCATCTCCTCTCAATTATAGTCCCAAATATATTGCTGTGATTCTCAAGATCATTGCTCTGCCACATTCACCTACCTCTTTTGCTCTATGCTCTCTTGCAAACAGACACCTGGATTCTATCTTATTGCAATCCCTGACTCTCCTATGCTGCTCTGTACATAGCACACAGGCCATCCCCTCAAGGCAATCAATGACATCCCAGTCTTGGGGAACTTCCTCAATTCAGCTCCACTGTCTCTCCCTTGAAGCAATTGCTTCCTCTAGCAGTTCCTGTACTGGGCTGGAGATGGGGAGGAAATCTTGCTGTTCCTTCCAATTGCTCATCAAATGTTGTTCCTTTCCCAGCAAATTTGTGCTGGGTCAGGAGAGCTCAGCCGCATGGAGCTGTTCCTTGGAAAGTGCTGATCTGACTTGGGGTTCTTATCCTCTCAATTGTTTTTGGTCCTTGTAGGGAAGGCAGTCAGTGCCTCTCTACAGGTACAGGTGTTTCTAGTGGATTTCCTTAACTGAGGTGGGTGGAAGGGAATGACAGATGGACTAATCTCTCTGTACATTATGTTGGCCATCTTCTACTACATCAAAAACTGCCATCATCCCCACGTTAAAAATCTGGTTCTACCATTTCCTCACATTTCCATCTAGTCCCATTCAACATTGGGTAGATCAGTCTTACTGTTACAGCAGTTATTTGCATTGTGTACACACTAGTTTGAAATAAGAATCATGAGGAAAGTGACAAAACTTTCAGTTCTCTGGTGATTCTAACTAGTAGGGTGTTCAGTTGTTAAATGAAATGAAATGAGATACCATATGTAAAATCCTTTCTACTGATCTCCTTATTGAATTGAGGTGAAAAATCTTGAATGTGTATGATATAAAGCATGGAAGGACCAGGATGCTTGGAGGGGCTTGTGTGTGATTTTGCCAAACCCAGTCAAGGGTTCCCACAATGAGGCCTTTGATATTGATCTCCTTCCCATTGCTTCCCCTAGGCCTGTGCCTGCCTTAATGCTGAGCAGCCTAGATTCCCTTTTTCAGGTGTTTGTCCAATTTCAGCAGGGCTGGCACCTGCTTCACCTCTGACATCTTTGCCAGGGGTATGCATAGAAGCAGTGTGAGGCATTTGAAAGGGTAAGCTTCAGAAGGTGGAATATGATGTGTCATTCTTTGCAATCTTTGACATTGGCAAGAAACCCCAGTCCTGCTATAAGGGTGTAGTATAACAATGAAGATACTCCTGCATATGCTTGTATGTTTACTCTGTGTGTGCTCTGGCCTTTGAGTACCTATAGTGATAGCAGTAACTTAACCCCTAACTGAAAAAAATGTTTTATTGGTACCCTTTAAGTAAACCAATTGAACTTCTTCTTAATGGAGGGGATGTCTCTAGTAGAATGTTTATGGGCCAACAAAATCAGGAGGTAGTTCCTGGTTAAAGACCTTCAGCAAGTCCTTCTGTCTTGGTGAGAATCCCTTCTCTCTGTTCCTAAAGGAAGTCTGCCTGGGTAAGACAAAAGTCTCAGATGCCTCCTGAGCTTGCTTAGAGACCTTTTTGTTTGAGAAACCCACCTTGGCTGGCGCTCCATACAGCACTTGTTTTACATGGTCCGAACCACAGTAGCCCAAATACCACCTCAACTACAGCCATTCCTGTAACTTTGAGTCATCCACACATCTCTTACAACCTTCTGCCTGCCAAATCAAGGGGAGAGTTTCCTGCTTCCCACTCCCCCTCCCAGAAGATGTCCTTAAAGTAGCTACCCTAGTAGATAGTGCCTAGTGTAGAAAGTTCCTCTACTATGTCTGTAAAAATGGATAAAAACAGACTTGGGAAATTTCCTAACAAAAATCTACCTAATAGAGTAAAAAAAAATCTACTTAGTAATGAGACACAGAGATCAATACTTCTCTTTAAAAGCACACATTAAACAGCTTTAAAAACTGACAGAAATACTTTTGCAACACAGAGATGTAATGCTTTCCTAACAATAGTAAAAGTAAGTTAAAAAAAAGTAAAGAGATACTCATCCCTGGGTGTGTCCAGTGTATCGGAAAGAGGACAATCTCTGGGGGAATTCTATAAAGTAGCAAAGATCTAAGAATGAAGTCCAGATGCACCCCATAGTGACAATCCACATGAATTAGATCAACAATGTGTATACAGAGAATCACTGAACACTGGCTCACTATATGACTTTGTTTATAGAAATGGAGGGGATGTCTGATGGCAATCCCACATCAGGTCATTGTCAGCAGAGATAATAGAAAGATTGTTCTTAAAGAGTCCAGATTTAGCAATCAGCACAGACTGTAGAAGGAAATGGTAAAAACAGGGCAATACTTCACTGAAGGTTGTAAAACATTAGTACCTAATGAATACTTAGTAAGACATGAACTAGTGGATGGAATTATTCATCAGAAGCTCAGTATCTTTCAAAAGTGAACAGATGACAAATGTTTCTATTACAAATGGAGACCTCAGGATATCCTTTGGGAATTCAAAAATAAATTGTACTGGAACTGGAATGTTGTCATGGAACAAAACTATTATCCCTGTCTCCTAGTCTTAATGTTGACCCATAAAAATCAAGAAGAATGTTTATAATAGCATAGCAAGTGTTCCTAATCTCTAAGCTGCATGGATGAAAAGCTTCCAACATATAGAGACCCAGGGAAAGAACTGAAAACTGTGTGGGAACAGCACGAGGAACATGTCATTCCCACAGTACTATCTCCTCCTAGAATTGTCCTAAAAACATATTCATGGAGCCTGCAGCAGATGAGTTAACATCCCAATACTTTTATAAAATTACATAAAACAGTGATTCTGTGCAATGATCTGAAGAACATTAAACAGAAAAGAGTCAATAGCATGATATGTAAACTCCATTGAAAAGACTATGAGAGATGAAAAATAATGATAATAATAAACACTTCTATAATGCTTCATGATTTGAAAAGTACTTTGAAAACATCCCATTTGAACTTTATAATTACCCTATCAATTACTTAGTTTAGGTATTATTATTACTTCCATTGTAGAGATATGGAAATTGAGGTATAGAGAGTTTAAGTGGCTTGCCTAAGGTCACACAATGAGTAAGGCAGAACTTTAGTCTAGATTTTGTGACTCCAATTTCAATTGTCTATGCACTATGCCAATTCACTAGTGTCAGGAAGGCTGGTGTTGGAGAGAATAAAACCCCAAATCTGAAGTAGTTCTAGAAAGAAATTTATCGAGTCCCTTGGTAGAGGAGACTGAGCCAGACAGGAGGGTGTGGCTCCCTCTTGTCCAGCCTCTGGAAGGTTTATATTATATAAGATTTAGACCAGGGTAACCACACATAAACAGCAGGGAAAGACACACATGCCTCCCTGGTGACCCCCCGTCCCACTTCCAACCCTTGATCCTATTTGGACCCCATTCTACCTCCAAGTCACTCCCATCAAAATCCTCCTTAGGATCCCTTCTCCCAGACCTCTCCTCCAGTCGCCCCAAACTACTTGGCCACTCCTAGATCCCTCCCACAGTCTTTTTTAAAATTAATTTATTTTGATTTATCCACAATCACTTACATATACTTCTGAGTTTATTTTTTTTCTCCCTCTCCCTCTCCCTCCCCACCCCCCCAAGATGGTACACAATATGATATAGGCTATACATATACATTCCTATTAAACATATTTTCACATTAGTGATGTTGTAAGGAAGAATTAGAACCAATAGGAGGAACCACCAGAAAGAGGAAACAAAACTCAATACAAGCAAAAAAATAGCAAATAGCCACAGTCTTTCTGTATATAAGATCCATCTTCTCTCCATTAAGGTACTCAGATTCTTAAAACTACTGCTTTGAATACAGTCTGAGATCTGGGATGGCTAGGCCACTTTCCTATACATTTGTTTTCATGAATTCCCTTGATTTCCTGGTCTTTTGTAGTTCCAGATGAATTTTGTTATGATTTTTTTCTAACTCTATGAAATAATTTTAGTCGTTTGATCTAGATGGCCTGAATAAGTAAATTAATTTAGGTAGAATTGTCAACTTTGTTTTATTGGCTCAGGCCAGGAGTGAGCAATCAATAATTTTCCAATTATTTAGGTCTGACTTTATCTGTGGGGAAAGGGTTTTGTAATTGTGTTCATAAAGTCTCTGGGTTTATCTTAGCAGATTGACTCCAAAGTATTTTAAATATCTAAAGTTACTTTAAATAGACTTTCTCCTTCCAACTCTTGCTGCTGGGCTTTGTTGGTGATATATAGAAATGCTGATGCTTTTTGTTGATGTAGTTTATATCCTGCAATGATGCTAAAGTTGTTAATGATTTCAACTAGTTTTTCAGTTGATTCTCCAGAATTTTCTAAGTATATCATCAAATCATCTAGAAACAGTGATGGATTTGTTTCCTAACTGCCAATTCTATTTCCTTCAATTTCTTTTTCTTCTCTGATTGCTAGAGTTAATATTTCCAGTATAATATTGAATAATAGTGGGGCTAATGGGCATCCTTGATTCACCCCTGATCTTATTGGGAGAACTTCTAGCTTATCCCCATTGCAGATAATGTTTGCTGATGGTTTTAGAGAAACTCCATTTATTTCTATGGTCTCTAGTATTTTTCCTAGGAATGTGTGTTGTATTTTGTCAGAAACTTTTTCTACATCTCTTGAGAAAATCACATGATTTTTGTTGGTTTTATTATTTATGTGGTCATTTATGCTGATACTTTTCCTAATATTGAACCAGCCCTCCTAGACGGACATTCTTTATCATGTACACTAATGGGTATCTTAGCTTTGCATATGCATAGGTAGATTTTCTTTTCCTTAGTGAGTTTCATTATTTTTATATCAATCTTTTCTAGTATACCTGTCAAATAGTTATCTAGTCTTTGCTTATAGACTCTTGTGAGGTGAAACCCATCTGTACCCAGGCAGACCAATCCACTAAAATTTAAGCCTCTTCATTTACATGGGGCAACTAGGTGGCACAGTGGATAGAGGGCTGGCCTTGGATTCAGGAAGATCCGTGTTTAAATTCAGCCTCAGACACTTACTAGCTGTGTGACCCTGGGCAAGTCACTTCACCCTGTTTGCCTCAGTTTCCTCATCTGTAAAATGAACTGGAGCAGGAAATGGCAAATCACTCCAGTATCTCTGCAAAAAAAACAAAACAAAACAAAACAAAACCTTAAATGAGGTCATGAAGAGTTGGACATGACCAAAGTATGAATAAGACATTGCTTTTTTTCTTATTCTGCTTATTTCATTCATCATCAATTCATATAAACCTTCATGTCTTTGCATTTTTTGTATCCACAGAGCTCAGCACGGTATCTGTAAAATAGTAAGCACTTGATGAATGCCTGTTGACCGACCTTCATGAGCAGTCATTTTACATATGGTGCTTGATAAACTCCAAGATAGAAAAATAATCACCCACAGGAAAAAAAAAACAAAAACACCATGCCCTCCCTCTGCCTGACACTGAATTCTCCCTCTCCTTTTTACGCTCCATGTGTCCTTCCTTTCCAGCTTTATTTCTCATTATTCCTCTTCACTTAGGTGCCAGACAAAATCTTCCCCAGTCACTCTTGCCATCTTCTTCCTTGCTATGTGGTCAAAGTGTATGTTCCTAGTATTATATTGCTGTAATCTCCTTTTAGTACTTTATTTGAAATTTTTGTGTCAATATTCATTTGGGAAATTGGTCTACAGTTTTCTTTCTCTGTTTTGGCTTTGCTTGGTGTAGATAGCAACACCATATTTGTGGCATAAAAGGAATTTGGCAATACTCCTGTTTTGCCTATTTTCCCAAACAGTTTATATAGTATTGGAATTATTATTTTTTTTATTAAATGTTGGGTAGCATTCACACATGAATCCATCTCACCCTAGGGAGGTTTTCTTAGGGAGTTCATTGATCGCTTGTTCAATTTCTTTTTACTAAAGTGGGGATATGTCTTCTATTTCCTCTTCTGTTATTCTAGAAAATTTATATAATTTTTGTAAATATCCATCCATTTCACTTAGATTGTTGAATCTATTAAGAAACAAATGGGCAAAATAGTTCCTAATTATTACTTTAATTTCCTCTTCATTGATGGTGAATTCACCATTTCATTTTCTATTCTGGTCCTTTAGTTTTTGTCTTTCTTTTTTTAAAACCCAGTGAACCAATGGTTTGCTTTTTATATTTTTTTCTTAAAACCAGTCCTTAGTTGGATTTTTTAGTTTAATGGTTTACTTAACTTTCAGTTTTATACATCTCCTTTGATTTTTCAGGATTTTAATTTTGTTGTTTATTTGAGGATTTTCAGTTTGTTCTTTTTCTAACTTTTTAAGTTGCATGCAGAAATCATTGATCAGTTCTTTCTCTATTTTATTGATGTAAGCCTTCAGAGGTACAAAATTGTCCCCAAGTACTGCTTTGCCTGCATTCCACAGATTTTGGTCAATTGTCTCTTTTGTCAATAGTTTCTATGACCTGTTCTTAGATACACTCATTCTTTTTTTTTTCATTTATGTATATTTATTTTTATTATATATAATACAATAGATATTGTATATAGTTTATGCCTGGCTGGGTCAAGCAGATCACTATGTACATACATACATGCATACATACATACAAATATATATATATAAATATTATTTTTTTATTGCTTTTGTCTTCTTTGTCACTTCTTGTCTCTTGCCTCTTTTGATGCCTCTCACCATTCAACAATTTTCATTAAAATCCACTAAAACCTATACAAGATATGCCCATTTGAAAAGTTGTATTGGCTACCATTTTGTTTCAGGAGACTAAACTATTAATAAGATTGAAGGTTAATCTTCTTACTGCCCAGCAGTGGTTCTATGTACATACATGTATATACAATTATGTAAACATAAAAATACATATCACTACATACATTTCACATTTCATGTGCATATAGAGTTAGTTCTATATTTTGTCTTCTGGATCTCTTCTCTTTTAGAGAAGATATGTCCATTTGAAAACAATTTATTTTCTACCACTTTCAACAAACCAAAATGCAAATAAACCTAAACATGCTTCTTGATACCTTTAGTAGTTTCTGGACGTAGTCATCACAATCAATGAACTCTTGAAAATTCCATAGATTTTTAGCAGTTGGAGAGATCTCAGAGATCATCTTGTCCAATCCTCCTCATTTTACAGATGAAGAAACTGAAGCTCAGAAAAGTTATATGTTTTGACTCACATAGCTAGTTGGTGTCAATCTCAGAATCAAATTCAGGCATTCAGAATTACCTCTCTGAAATTCCACACCTTTTATTGTGGAATAAACATGAAATGCCAAACAGTTAAGGTGAAATAGACTCTTCCCTTTCCTCAGTCAATTATAAAAGTTTATTTATAGGAGTTTTGTCAGAGATTGTGTTGTATACGGCCTGCTACCTGGGACTAATCAGGGAGGAAATTCCTGGCTTCTAAAGGATGGATCCCACAAAGGTTAAAGAAGCGTATCACTGACTACAGAAGCAACATCATCCTATGGGTTAATCTAAACTCCTTGTTGAAGACTAGTAGATTTTACAGTAAGTTTATCTTAATGATAGAAGTTCATTTCAATATCGCTTGTTCAAAGTTTGCTTAGTTTTCCTTATCCTAACCATTATTAAACAACACTAGATTTAAGAATCAAAAAAAGGTAGTATTCAGACAGTAAAAATCATTCCTTTGTGGTAGGAAATGAGGAAAACAATAAGGTTTAGATACCTCATGGATATTTAAACACAATGAAATCATTTCAGTATGTTTTCCATGGTCATGCTAATTTTTTTAGTTTGATTTTTTATTAATTTATTTTGATTTATCAATAATCACTTCCATATGCTTTTGAGTTTAAAAGTTTTCTTCCCCTTCTTCACCACCACCCTCCCCAATTTGGCACATAATCTGATATAGGCTATACATCTACATTCATATTAAACATATTTTCACATTAGTGATGTTGTAAGTAAAAATTAAAACCAATGGGAGGAACCATCAGAAAGAGGAGAAAAAGCTCAACAGAAGAGAAAAAAAATAGCAATTCGACTTCCATAGTTCTTTCTTTGGATGTGGATAGCATTTTCCATCACAAGGCCTCTGGAGACATCTTAGATCCTTGTATTGCCAGGAAGGGTTAAGTTTATCAATATTAGTCATCACACAATGTGGTTGTTATTGTGTACAACGTTCTCTTGGTTCTGTTCACTTCACTCAGCATCAGACCATACAAATCTTTCCAGGTTTTTCTGAAGTCAGCCTGCTCATCATTTCATATAGCACAATGGTATTCCATTACATTCATATATCACAACTTGCTCAGTCATTCCCCAATTGATGGGCATCCTCTCAATTTCCAATTCTTTGCCACCACAAAAAGAGCTACTATGAATATTTTTGTACATGTGGGTTCCTTTCCCATTTGTGTGATCTCTTTGGGATATAGCCCTAGAAGTGCTATTGTTGGGTCAAAAGGTATGCACATTTTTATAGCCCTTCAGGCATAGTTCCAAATTGATCTCCAAAATGGTTGAATCATTTCACAACTCCACCAACAATGCATTGGTGTTCCAATTTTCCCACATCTTCTCCAACATTTATCATTTTCTTGTTTTGTCCTGTTGGCCATTCTGATAGGTGTGATGTGGTACCTCAGAGTTGTTTTGATTTGCATTTCTCTAAATAGTGATTTTGAGCATTTTTCATATGATTATAGATGGCTTTAATTTTTTCATCTGAGAGCTGCCTGTTTATATCCTTTGACCATTTATCAATTGGGGAACAGCTTGTATTCTTATAAATTTGACTTAATTCTCTATATATTTTAGAAATGAGGCCCTTATCAGAGAGACTGGTTGTAAAAATTCTTTCCCAATTTTCTACCTTCCTTCTAATCTTAGTTGCATTGGCTTTGTTTGTGCAAAAAACTTTTCTATTTAATGTAATCAAAATTATCTATTTTCCTTTTCGTAATGTTCTCTATCTCCTGTTTGGTCATGAATTCTTCTGTTCTCCATAGATCTGACAGGTAAACTATTCCTTGCTGTCCCAGTTTGCTTACAGCATCAGCCTTTTTATCTAAATCATGTACCCATTTTGACTTTATTTTGGTATATGGTGTGAGATTTTGGTCTATGCCTAGTTTCTGCCATACTCTTTTCCAGTTTTCCCAGCATTTTTTGTCAAAGAGTGGGTTCTTATCCCAGAAGCTGTGGTCTTTGGGTTTATCAAATAATAGATTACTATAGTCATTGACTACTGTGTCTTACATACTTAACCTATTCCACTGATCCACCACTCTATATCTTAGCCAGTACCAAGCAGTTTTGATGATTGCTGCTTTATAATACAATTTAGATACACTCTCATTCTTTAGGATTAGATTATTTCCCTCCCAATTAATTTTTAATCTCTCTTTCCATTGCCCTTTCTTAGATGTAATTTTATTGCATTATGCTCTGAAAATAAAGCATGTATATTTCTGCTTTTCTGCACCTCATTGTGAGGTTTTTATGCCTTAATACATGGTATATTTTTGTATAGGTGCCATGTACCACTAATAAAATTATATTACTTTCTATCCACATTCAACTTTCCCCAGAGGTCTGTCATATCTAACTTTTCAAAAATTCTAATAATCTCCTTCAGCTTTTTCTTCTTTATTTTATGGTTACATTTATCTAGTTTTGAGAGGGGAAAGTTGAGATCCCCCACTAGTATAGCTTTTACTCTCAATTTTCTCCTGCAAATCTATGCCTTTCTTGAGTCTTATATTTGAAAATCAAATTTACTGTTAAGCTCTGATCTTTCCAACAGGAATGTTTGGATGGCCTCTATTTCATTGAATGTCCATTTCCTCCTCTGAAAATCACATTCAGTTTTACTGGGTAGATAATTCTTGGTTTTAATCCAACCTCCTTTACCTTCCAGAATATTGTATTCCATACCCTCTGATCCTTTAATGTAGAAGCTGCAAAATCTTGCATAATTCTCACTGTGGCTCTTCAATATTTACATTGTTTCTCTTGGGTTGTTTGCAGTATTTTCTCCTTGACATAAGAGTTCAGGAATTTGGTTCTAATGTTGCTGGGAGTTTCCATTTTGGAATCCTTCCAGAGGTAGTCAGTGGATACTTTCAATGTCTATTTTACCTTCTGGTTCTAGGATATCAGGGCAGTTTTCTTTAATCCTTTCTTGAAAGATGTTGCCAGGCTCTTTTTTTGATCATGGCTCTCAGGTTGTCCAATAATCCTGAAATTATCTCTCCTGGATCTATTTTCCAGTAGTTTTTCCAATGAGATATTTTATTTTCATTTTTCTTTGACTTTTTTTTCATTTTTTAAATTTGATTTGATTTAGTCTTTTTGTTGCAGAATCATCAGATTAGAGTTCTCCTGCTAAATTCTCTTTTTTTAAGTAATTATTTTCTTTAGTTATCATTTTTTAATGAAAATGATCTAACTTTTATTTAGCTATGGTTTTACATTTTGGCTACCTTTTTTATTTCCTTTTTCATTTAGCCATTCTTCTTTTTAAGGAGTTGTTTTCTTCAGTGGATTTTTGTACACCTTTGTCCATATTTGTTCTTCTTTTACTAAACTTTTGACCTTCTTTTCATGATTCTCTTGCATACTTCTCATTACTTCTCCAAATTTTTCTTCTGCCTTTCTTATATGACTTTAAAAGTACTTTTTAAGCTCTTCTAGGAGGTCTTTTTTGGGCTCAGGCCATTATAAATCATTGTAAATCTCTCTTTGAGGCTTCACATTTGGATGTTTTGTCATTGTTATCCTCTTCAGAGTCTGTGTTCTGATCTTCCCTGTCACCACAGTAGCTTTCTATAGTCAGGGTTTTTTTCTTGTGTTTTTTTTTCTGATTTTCCAACTTCAGTTGCAACTTTTAAAGTTGAGCAGGTACAGGGGGAAGTGTCCCAAGTTTCTTGTACCTAAGGTCAGGTGCATGGCCCCTGACTTGTTGTTCTTGTACCTAGGGGGCTGGCCACTTGCCTGTCAAGCCTGAACCTCCAGGTGTCCCAGACCTTGCCAATATATAGTATAAATATATAGTGTAAATAGCACATGGGCTCCAGGGCAGCCTCCACCCTGGTGCTACAGATCTCTCCCTGCAACCTATCAAGTTGTCTTGTGTTTAGGAGAATGTCTCAACGTGACCTTTTGTTGGCTCTGCCACTGGAGAATTTGATGTGAGGCATTATTTTAAAGTTGTTTGATGGAAAGTGTTGGGAGAGTTTGGCTGAATGCTCCATCTACTCAGGCTTCTAGATAATAACATCTTGAATTGCATTAGTGATCATTTAATCCTTCATGAAGTACTGGAACCAACAAAATGAAAAGGGTATTATCATCTGACTGAACATTGTTGCTGGCTGTCCCCCATACCTGATATGCTCTCACTCTTCATCTCTACCTCTTGGCTTCCCTGGCATCCTTCACATCCCAGATAAAATCCTACCTTCTGCAGGAAGCCTTTCTTGATTCCCCCCTAATTTTATCCCCTCCACACTGCTTATAAGTTCCACCTTATTCTATCCATAGCTTGTTTCTCCATTGTTGTTTGCATGCTATCTTCCACTTTAGGCTGAGTTTCTTCAGAACAGAGACTTTCTTTTGCTTTTCTTTGTATTCACTGCACTTACTTAGCCATGTGCCTGGCCCATAGAAAGTTCTTAATGTATGTTCACAGACTGACTATTCTAGATCAGATTCTCAGGAATAGAAAGGGAGAGGTTGCTGGAGTGGAAATGATGTGAATGCTGGTAGAAATTGACCACTCAACCCTAGAATTTGAGATAAAGAGGAGGCAATCTGGGCATAGTGTGAGAAGCCAATGTACCTAGTAGTTTGGTATTCCAGAAATCTAATGACCATAATTACTGGGGTAAGGACTTACTTTTTAACAAAAGGTTCTGAGAACACTGAAAAGCAGTATGGAAGAAATTAGATATAAACCAACATCTCACAACACTAACCAAGAAAAGCTCCAAATGAATGGTAGAGGAAGAGTTCAGAAACAAAGAAGGATCTTAAGAAGTAAAAATGATCATTTAAATTACATTCATTTGAATTAATTCAAATGTATTTGTAAAAATAAAATTAATACAGCTAAAACTAGAAAAAAGCCAGTAAATGGGAAGAATCATTGCAGAAAGTGTCTCTGATATGTAAGGTATATAGAGAAGCAATTCTCATTTACAAATATAAGAGGAATTTCAAAGAATATAAACATGTACTTTTCACAGGAAGAAATCTAAACTATCCACAAAAGAATGGAACAATGCTCAAAACTACTAATAATTAGGGAAATGCAAATGAAAGCAACTCTGAGGTTCTTCTTCATAACCATGAGTAGTAGAGTATTGACACCAAAGGTAAGTAGATAAATAGTTAAGAGCCCTTTATGAACCGATTGTTAAAATGACAATTTAAAAAAAGGAAACTGACAGTTATTGGAGAGACTGTGGCAAAACTGGTCCAATAATAAAGTGTTGTGCAGCTATGAGTTGGTCTACCCATTCTAAAAATCAATTTTAAAGTATGTTCCAAAAGCACTAAGCATCCCTTTTGACCCAGTCATACCACTACTTGGCCTATACCCTAAAAAAAATCAAAGAAAGATGGGAAAGACTTCTGTGTGCAAAAATAATTATAACATCATTTTTGTAGTAATCATAAAGTGGGGACAAATGGGGTACCCTTCTGTTGTCAGAATACCTACACAATTATGTTACATAAATATAATGGAATATTATTACACGAGAAGTTATTCACAATTGGTTATCGTATAGTTTTGCTGTTACTGTGTACAATATTCTCCAGGTTCTATTAATTTCATTTTGCATCAGTTCATATAGGTCTTTCTAGGCTTTTCTGAAATCTGGGTGCACATCATTTCTTATAACATCCATTGAAATTATATATCACAACTTGTTCAGCCATTCAACAACTGATGTGCATCTCCTCAATTTCAAATTCTTTGACACTATAAAAGGAGCTTTTTCCAGTATTGTTGTACAAACAGGTCCTTTCCCCCTCTTTTTGGTCTCTTTGGGATATAGACTTGGGAATGATATTACTGGATCAAAGGGTATTGACAGTTTTATACTCCTTTGGGCATAGCTTCAAATTGTTCTCTAGAATGGTTAGATCAGCTCATAATCCCACCAACAGTGCATTAATGTCCCAATTTTCTTGCATCCTCTCTAACATTTATTATTTTCTTTTTTTGTCATATTTGCCAATCTGATAGGTTTATGTGGTACCTCAGAGTTGTTTTAATTTGCATTTCTCTAATCAATAGTGATAGCTTCGGTTTCTTCATCTGAAAATGACCTGTTCATATCCTTTGACCATTTATCAATTGGGAATAACTTGTATCCTTGTAAGTTTAATGTAATTCTCTACATATTTGAGAAACGAGGTCTTTATCAAAGACAATTGTTGTAAAAATAGTTTTCAGCATTCTCCTTTCCTTCTAATCTTTTTTTTTTTGCATTGGTTTTCTTTTTGTGAAACATTTTAAATTTAATACAATTAAAATTGTCCACTTTGTATCTCATAATGGTCTCTCTCTCTTGTGTGGTAATAAATCTTCCCTTCTCCGAAGATCTGGCAGGTAAAAACTATTCCATCCTCTCCTATTTTGCTTATGGTATCACTCTTTATGTCTAAATCATCTACTCATTTTGATCTTACCTTGTTGTTGTTGTTGTGTTGTTCATCTTTTGTTCTGGAAGAGGACCAGTGACATCAGGAGGGTGATATCTTGATTTGCAAGTGAATTGGATTTAAATGAGGCAGGGCTATGCAAAGTCATCAGCCTCACTCTTTCCACCAGAATCATCTGAGTCCAGTGACAAGACATGGATTTGGGTGACTGGACATGGCCCCAAATGCAGTGGGAGACCTTACACTTTTTAAGCTAAGGTCTTTCACAGGCCTCAGTTTCTCTGAGGAAACACCATTCAGTGATTTAAGACTAGGTAAGAAATGAGGCAAGAGATGCTCTAGTTTGCTTACTCAAAAAACTCAATCTGGAAGGGGAAGACCTTTCTGGTTTTTGGCCAGAACACAAATAATTGCTATTTACACTCACTTTGAATCATCAAAACCCAAACAATGACCAAGTGAGGCTTAGGCCAGGACCTATTATGGGCCACTCAGTGAGAACCAGGGTGATTTGGGTTCAAGGCATAATAAAGTAGGTCCATTTGAATCCAAATGGGCTTTATCAAAGCCTGGTTTTCCAGAGCTCTATTTCAAAAAATCATGAATGAAAATAGATGGGACAGAAGAGTTGATTTTTCCAGGTTTTTTTTTTTAAATGATAAAATAAATAAGTAGGGAAGAGATCAAAAAAACCTAGCTCCCAAACTCCAAGATATCTTAGGAAGTTTATGGGATCAAAATTCATATTACTTTGGGCAGAGCACATTGGTATATAATGTAAGGTCTCAGTCTATACCTAGTTTCTGCCATACTGTTTTCCAATTTTTCCCAGAAGTTTTAGTAACTAGTGAGTTCTTGTCCAAAAAGCAGGGATCTTTGGATTTACTGAATACTAGATTATTCTGGCCATTTACCATTGTGTCTTGTGTACATAATCCATTCCATTGACACACCACATTATTTCTTAGCCGGTAGCAGATAGTTGTGATGATTACTGTTTTGAATATGGTCTGAGATCTAGTATGGCTAGGCCACTTTCCTACACAGTTGTTTTCATGAATTCCCTTGATTTCCTGGTCTTTTGTAGTTCCAGATGAATTTTGTTATGATTTTTTTCTAACTCTATGAAATAATTTTAGTCGTTTGATCTAGATGGCCTGAATAAGTAAATTAATTTAGGTAGAATTGTCAACTTTGTTTTATTGGCTCAGGCCAGGAGTGAGCAATCAATAATTTTCCAATTATTTAGGTCTGACTTTATCTGTGGGGAAAGGGTTTTGTAATTGTGTTCATAAAGTCTCTGGGTTTATCTTAGCAGATTGACTCCAAAGTATTTTAAATATCTAAAGTTACTTTAAATAGACTTTCTCCTTCCAACTCTTGCTGCTGGGCTTTGTTGGTGATATATAGAAATGCTGATGCTTTTTGTTGATGTAGTTTATATCCTGCAATGATGCTAAAGTTGTTAATGATTTCAACTAGTTTTTCAGTTGATTCTCTAGAATTTTCTAAGCAGTCCATCATATCATCTAGAAACAGTGATTGATTTGTCTCCTAACTGCCTATTCTATTTCCTTCAATTTCTTTTTCTTCTCTGATTGCTAGAGTTAATATTTCCATTATAATATTGAATAATAGTGGTGATAATGGGCATCCTTGTTTCATCCCTGATCTTATTGGGAGAGCTTCTAGCTTATGCCCATTACAGATAATGCTTGCTGATGGTTTTAGAGAGATACTACTTATCATTTTAAGGAAAGCACCATTTATTTCTATGGTCTCTAGTATTTTCCTAGGAATGTGTGCTGTGTGTTGTTAAAAAAACTTTTTCTGCATCTCCTGAGACAGTCACATGATTTCTGTTTGTTTTATTATTTACATGGTCACTTATACTGATAGTTTTCCTAATAATGAACCAGCCCTCCATTTCTGGTATAAATCTTATGTGGTCAAAGTATATGTTCCTAGTGATACATTCCTGTAATCTCCTTGCTAGTGCTTCATTTAAAAATTTTGTATTTATATTCATTTGGGAAATTGGTCTATAGTTTTCTTTCTCTGTCTCAGTTCTTCTTGGTGTAGATATCAATACCATATTTGTGTCATAAAAGGAATTTGGCAATACTCCTCCTCTGCCTATTTTCTCAAATAGTTTATATCATATTGGAAGTAATTTTCATTAAATGTTAGGTAGTATTCACATGTGAATCCATCTCACCTTGGGGATGTTTTCTTAGGGAGCTCATTGATGGCTTCATCAATTTCTTTTTTTTTTTTGAAGTGGGGTTACATCTTCTATTTCCTCTTCTGATATTCTAGAAAATGTATATTTTTTTGGAAATATTTATCCATTTCACTTAGATTGTCGAATCTATTGACACACAGTTGGGCAAAATAGTTCCTAATTATTGCTTTAATTTCCTCTTCATTGGTGGTGAATTCACCATTTTCATTTTCTATACTGGTCCTTTAGTTTTTGTCTTTCTTTTTTTTAACCCAATGAACCAATGATCTACTTTTTATTATTATTTTTTTCATAAAACCAGCCCTTGGTTCGATTTTTTAGTTCAATGGTTTACTCAACTTTAAGCTTATATATCTCTTTTGATTTTTCAGGATTTTCAATTTGTTCTATTTCTAACTTTTTTAGTTGCATGCCCAATTCATTGATCAATTCTTTCTCTATTTTATTAACGTAAGTCTTTAGAGATATAAAATTTCCCCTAAGTACTGCTTTGCCTGCATCCCACACATTTTGCTCCATTGTCTCATTATTGTCATTTGCTTTGCTGAAATTATTGATAGTTTCTATGACTTGTTCGTAGACACACTCATTCTTTAGGATTAGATTATTTTATTTCCAATTAATTTTTAATCTCTCTTTCCATTGCCTTTTCTTAGATGTAATTTTTATTACATTATGCTCTGAAAATGAAGCATGTAATATGAGAATTTTATCATTATTTGAGTAGGTAGAAGGATTCTACCTAGAAAGAGGGTTTGGAGAGTGAGCCAATTAGATAGGGATGATGTAAAACAAATGGATAGGGGAGAAATACAGATGCTGTAGGAGAAGGTAGAAAGGAGACAAAGAATGGGGGAAATATTCTCACATAAAATAGTTTTTTCATTGGAACATAAAACAATTGAGGGTGTGAGGATGGTCAGCCAATGCTTGAACCTCTCTCCCATCTAAATTGGTTCCAAAAGGAAAATATATATTTACTCACTTGGTCATAAAAATCTATCTTACCATACAGGTAAGTAAGGTAAAGAGACAAGTGAAAGACGAAGTAGTCATAAAAGGTAGGCAGACAAAATAAGGCAGAGGTCATATGCAAATCAGGCATTAGAGGAGGGACAGGATAAAAAGAGAGAGAGAATGAGAAAGAGAAGGAAATAGGATGGAGGGAAATGCATAGTTAGTCATCATAACTACGTAAAAGGGATGAACTAGCTCAAAAATGGAAGTAGAAAAATGGAATAGAAATCAGAATAGAATCTTTAAAAGTTAAATATGAAAGACCTCTGGATGGGGCAGCGAGGTGGTGCAGTGGATAGAGCACTGGCCCTGGAGTCAGGAGGACCTGACTTCAAATCTGGCCTCAGACCAAACACTTGACACTTACTAGCTGTGTGACCTTGGGCAAGTCACTTAATCCCAATTGCCTAAAAAAAAAAGAAAAAAAACAAACCTCTGGAGAAAACTGAATGGGTATAGAAAAGAGTGCAGACTAATGTTGCTTTATGTAAATTCACATTATGTAACTTAGACTTTATGTAAGCAATTCTATAAGAAATCTGCATTCCCAAGAAAACATCCATGTAAACTTTACTATACAGTACTGGGATCTCTTTCTCTTCCTGCCCCTTGGCTTAGCACTCTGTCACCCCTCCATAAAAAACCCTTAAAATATCCTCCAAGTTAAACCAGAAGATCAGAGCTAGAAAGACAGCCACCACCACTGCTGGATCAGGACTTGGCTTGAGACCTCCAGTGCTGAGAGAGGAGACCTTGGTTTCAGTCCGCCCACCCACCAGAGAGTTTGGTCCCTGCTTTTTGGTATTTTGTCTATCCTCATTGGGATAACATGTGTCTGTCCACTCCTGAATGGTTCCGTGTCTGGCACCCAAGTGTCTGCCTGCTGGCGTGTTCTTCCTTTCATTTCCAGCTAGGCCGTCACCCCACCTGGCATATGTTCCTCTGCCTGCTGTTGCATCACTGTGCCCAGCCCCCATGTGTCCTTGAACCATGTACCACATACTCCCCCATGGGGGCCAAGCCCCTGCTGGCCCGCCTCCTGTCCTTTTCCACACCCCCAGGTAAATTTGCATCAGGTAAAGGGTCTGTGGAATGGTTCACTTACAATATTTATTTTTTATTAAATGTTTTTTTAGTGTTTTTTTTTAATTTTTCCCCAATTACGTGTTAAACAATTTTTAACATTTGTCTTTAAATTTTTGAGTTCCATATATTTTAGAAATGAGACTTTTATCAGAAACACTGGCTGTAAAATCTGTTTCCCACAATTCTGTTGTTTCTAATCTTGGTTGCATTGGTTTTGTTTCTGCAAAACCTTTTTAATTTGACAAATTAAATTATCCATTTTTCATTTGAGTAATGCTCTCTGTCTCTTCTTTGATCATAAATTCTTCTCTTCTCCATAGCTGCAGATACAGTATTCCTTACTCTCATAATTTGATTATGTTATCACCTTATATGTCTAAAGCATCTATATATTTTGACCTTATCTTTGTCTGCATTGTAAGATGTTGGTCGCTCGGGAGCCAAGATGGAAGAGTAAAAGCGGTGACTTGCTTGAGCTCTCCCCCAAACCCCTCCAAATACCTGTAAACATGTCTCTAGACAATTCTTGAGCAGCAGAACCCACAAAAAGACAGGGTGAAACAAATTTCCAGCCCAAGACAACCTGGATGGTTGATTGGAAAGATCTGGGAGAGGAGTGCAGTTCAGTGTGGGCCACACAGGCAAAGACTGTGCCTCAGTGAAGCTGGAGCTGGCCTCAGGGGACTCAAGGGGAGCTGTTATGTTTTCTCTTCTTTTTTAAAAAATTTTTTTTTGGCTAGGCAATGGGGTTAAGTGACTTGCCCAGGGTCACACAGCTAGTAAGTGTTATGTATCTGAGGCCGGATTTGAACTCAGGTCCTCCTGAATCCAGGGCCGGTGCTCTATCCACTGTGCCACCTAGCTGCCCCTATG
>NW_020943328.1:0-18693 GCF_900497805.2 Vombatus ursinus | reverse complement strand
TCAAGATGCTGGATCTCCTTTTCTAATTGGTTGAGTTTCTTTTAATAATCTTCTTGTTTTTCTTGGATTGTTTTTTCCCCCTCAATCTCTCTTATTTCATCTTTAAAGTCTTTTTTAAAGTTTATCTATAAATTCTTTTTTGGGTGGTTGACCATTTGACATTACTCTTTGGTGTAGGAGATGGTTTCTTTGCTTCAATATCCTCCTCTGAAGATGAACCCCAGTTGTCTCTATTCCCATAATAACTTTCTAAGGCTGGATTCTTTCTCCTTTGCCTGTGCATTTTTTATAGTAATAGCTTAATTTTTGTAATCACCTCTAGTCCTGAGATATGGGGGATGGTGCCTCTGGCCTCAGATCTTCAGTTCTCCCCTCCACCCTGGAACCAAAGCCAAATCCCCAGCCTCCTGTAAGTGCCCACATCCAGGGGAGTCCTGCTCCACTGGTTCTGAACTCATTGGGTGTGTGCTGCTTCCTTCTCACTCTCTCTGCTCTCCACAGCACAGCTGGGTCCGGCTTCCTTGTTAGTAGAGGTTCCCTTGATCTTCCCTGGCTCAGAGGCGCAACTCCCCTCACAGGCCCAGGAGTAAAAGCTCCTGTGGCTGGGGCTGAGGCAGCCTCCCAACCCAGCTAACCCCAGGATTAGTGGCTTGTTATTTAAGTGGCTTGCCATGGACCCTAGCCAGGAGATGTTTACTCTTCATAGGGACCAAACATTGTCCTGGAATTTTCCTTCAGATCTTCTCAGATTGTCCAAGGAGGATCTTTGTTGAATCCCTCTTCTTATTTATTTTTACCCACCCTTTGTTTGTCCTGAGGTGCTATTGTATCTCTTCTGTGAAGGAAAATCTTGAAAGCTTGAAATTTCCTGACCTACTCTGCCATCTTCCCAGAATCCTCTGGGAATTGCTCTTATTCTTATAAATTTGACTCAGTTCTCTATATGAGACGTGAGGCCTTTATCAGAGAAACTTGTCTTCAAGAATTTTTTTCAAAGGAATGAGTGCTAACTGTATTTCTCTCCATCCAATTGCCCCTGTTTATTTTATTCTCTCTCTCCTTTCATCCTATCCCTCCTCAAAAGTGTTTTGCTTTTGACTATCACCTCTCCCGATCTACCCTCCATTCTCTCACCTCCCCCCATTCTCTTATACCCTTCGCTTCCTACTTTCCTGTAGGATAAGATAGATTTCTATACCCAACTGAGTGTGTATATTATTCCCTCTTTGAGCCCAATGAGAGTAAGGTGCAAGCATTCTTAGCCACCTCCTCCATCTTCCTGTTGACCGTAAAACCTTTTTCTTGCCTCTTTTAGGTCAGATAATTTACCCCATTCTACCTCTCCCTTTCCCTTTCTCCCAGTGCATTTCTCTTTCTCACCCCTTAATTTTTATTTCTTAGATATAATTTCTTTCTGATCAACCCACACTTTTGCCCTCTTTCTATATATACTTCTTCTAATTGCCTTACTAATGAGAAATTCCTCATGAGTTACAAGTATCATATTCCCATATAAGAAGGTAAATGGTTTAACCTTATTAAGTCCCTTATGATTTCCCTTTCTTATTTATCTTGTTGTACTTCTCTTGAGTTTTATATTTGGAATGCACATTTTCCTTTCAGCTCTGGTCTTTTCATTAAGAGTGCTTGAAAGTTTTCTATTTCACTGAATGTTGAATTTTTCCCCTGAATGATTATACTCAGTTTTGCTGGTTAGATGATTCTTGGTTATAATTCTAACTATTTTGCCCTCCAAAATATCATATTGCAACCCCTCCAACCCTTTAATGTAGAAACTGCTAAATCTTGTGTTAGCCTGACTGTGGCTCCATGATACTTGAATTGCTTCTTTCTGGCTATTGGCAATATTTTCTCCTTGACCTGGGAGCTCTGGAAGTTAGCTATAATATTCCTGGTAGTTTTCATTTTAGGATCTCTTTCAGGAAGTGATTGATGGATTCTTTCCATGTCTATTTTATCCTCTGGTTCCAAAATATCAAGGCAGTTTTCCTTAATAATTTCTTGAAAGATGATGTCTAATTTCTTTTCTTTTGATCATGGCTTTCAGGTAGGCCAATAATTTTTAAATTATCTCTCTTGGATCTATTTTCCAGGTCAGTTGTTTTTTTCTAATGAGATATTTCACATTGTCTTTTATTTTTTTCATTCTTTATGGTTTGGTTTTATTGTTTCTTGATTTTTCATAAAATTATAAGCTTCCATTTGCTCCATTCTAATTTTTAAGGAATGATTTTCTTCAGTGAGCTTTTGTACCACCTTTTAGATTTGGCCAATTCTACTTCGTAAAGACTTTTTCTTTCAGTGAATTTTAGTGCCAGTTTTTCCATTTGACAGTCAGCTACCTGGCACTGTGGATGGAGTGTAGGTTCTAAAGTTAGAAAGACTCATTTTCCTGAGTTCAAATTTGGCGTTAGATGCTTACTAGCTGTGTCACCCTGTGACCCTGTGTCCCCCAGAGCAATGAAGCCTTATCCTTTCCCCATATGCTGAGTAGGCAACTACTTCCCCCATATGCTTATTAGGCAACCTCACCACTCCATGGCCCACCCTATCACTAGCTACCTTCTGGTCAAGAGACTTCTCCCAGACCATACAAGCCCAAGGAGACTCCTCACTACCTGATAGTATGTCAAAGCCCCCATTAACATCTCGTCAATATGATAATGAAAGGACTCTCAAGAGCACAAGTATAGCTGTTTTATGACAGCCACTCAGAAGAAAGCACAGGCACAAGTATTTTCTTTTGCTTGCATGGGTCAAAGATTATGTCATAGCAAATTTCCATAACTCACTCCCCCTTCAGCTCTGATATAAGTAAGGCCCCATTCCCCTTCCACCCAACCAACCAGCCTCCTGACACTGGTCAGTTCTGTTTGCTTTTATGACAATAAAGCTTCACTCATTGAGAAACAAGTCTGGCTCTTGGGTAGTTTCTATCCTTAAAACTTTCTCATTGCAGGACATTCACAAAAAATGTACATACATTACTACATAAAAACCTCATAATCAAATGAAGAAAAACAGAAATATTACATGCACCTTTTGCAGACCACAATGTACTATAAATTGCAGAGCTGTGGAAGCATAGATTAAAATTTAATTGGAAACTAAATAATCTAATCCCAAAGAATGAGTGGGTCCAAAAACAAATCTTAGAATCAACCAAAAATTTCATTAAAGAGAATTACAACAATGAGGCAACATACCAAAATGTGTGGGATGCAGCCAAAGCAGTACTTAGGGGAAATTTCTACCTCTTAAATTAAAAAAAAAACCTTAGACCTTAAAAAGTTACAATGGTGACAAGAAAGATCAAGACACAAATGCATAGCAATCATAATCTCAGACAAAGCAAATGCAGAAACAGATCTAATTCAAAGAGATAAGCAAGGGCACTACATCTTGCTAAAAAAGTGTCATGATAAAACAATGCAATAGCAATACTAAACAAATATGCACCAAGTGGCAGAGCATCCAATTTCTTAGAGTAAAAATCGAATGACTTACAGAAAAAAAGAGTAGAACTATACTAATGGGTGATTCTAACTTTCCCTTCTCAGAGTTAGGTAAATCTATGCATAATATAAAGAAGTTAAGTATATGAAAAGGATTTTAGACAAGTGAGATATGATAGACTTCTGGAAGAAACTGAATGGAAATAGAAAGGAATATAACTTTTTCTCAGCTGTACATGGGACCTTCACAAAAACTCACCATGTATGAGAGCACAATAACTTCATAATGAAAAGGAGAAAAACAGAAATCTTAAATGCACCCTTACAGACCACAGCTGATAAAAATGACATTGAATAAAGGGTGTGGAAACATTAAAAATTAAGTGAAATCTAAATAATCTCACCCTAAAGAATGAGTGGGTCCAAGAACAAATCATAGAAAACAATCAATGATTTCTTTAAAGAGAATGCCAATGATGAGACAACACACCAAAAAGAGTAGGATGCAACCAAAGCAGTACTTATGGAAATTGTCTTTCTCTAAATGCATACATCAGTCAAAGAAAGGAAAAAGTAAATCAAGGAATTTGGAAAGAATTTTTTTAAAAAAACTAGAAAAAGAAGAATTTAAAAATTTCCAAATAAATATCAAAATGGAAATGCTGAAAATAAAAGGTGAGACTAAGAAAACTGACAGTAAAAAAATTAAATTAATAAATAAAAGTAGGATTTGTTTTATGAAAACACTAATAAAATAGATAAACCATTGGTTATTTGATTAAACAAAAGAAGAAAACCAAACTACCCTTCTTGAAAATGAATAGAGTGAATGTATAATCAATGAAGATGAAATTAGAGCAATTATTAGGAGGTATTTTGCACAATCATATGTCAGGTAAACTTAAAATCAAAGCAAAATGGATGAATAGTTACAAAAATATAAACTGCACATTTTAACAAGAAGAGGAAACAGAATACGTAAACAATCCCATCTTTAAAAAAGAAATTGAACAAGGCACAAATGAGTTCCCTGAGACCAAATCCCGAGGATCAGATGAATTTATAAGCGAATTCTACTAAACATTTAAGGAACAGTTCATCCCAATACTATATAAACTATGTGAAAAAATAGTTAAAGGAGTCCTACCAAAGTCTTTTTATATCCAAAAGATGTCTTTGATACCTAAACAATGGAGAACAAAAACAGAGAAAGAAAATCATAGACCAATTTCCTTAAAGAAAAGCAAAGAACCACTTGAAACAAAATCCTAGGAAGGAAATTACAGCAATATATCACAAAGGTCATACACTATGAGCAGTGGGATTGATACTGAGAGTGTGGGGCTGTTTCAGTGTTAGGAAAAGTATCATCATAACTGACCATATCAACAACAAAACCAACAAAAATCTTGTGATTATATAAAAAGATGCAGAAAAAAGCTTTTGACAAAATACAACCCATTCCTATTAAAAACACTAGAAAGCAAAGGAATCAACAGAACCTCTCTCAAAATTATAAATAATAATCTTTTTAAAAACCAAGAGCAAGCATTACCTGTCATGAGAATAAACTTGAAGCCCTCCAAATACAATCAGGAGTGAAACAAGGATTTCCATTATCACCACAATCATTCCATGTTGTACTAGAAATCCTAGCTATAGACAGAAGACAAGAAAAAGAAATTGGAAGAATAAAAATAGGCAATGAGGAGACAATATTTGCACATCCACTTTGCACATGATCTATTGTATCTTTAGAGCACCATAAAAAATAAAATAAATTAAAAAAACCAGTGAAAACAATGAACAACTTTAGCAAAATTGCAAGATACAAAATAAACCCACATATATCATCAGCACTTTTATATGAAATAAATCCACATATATCATCAGCACTTTTATAATACAACCAACAAGCTATAAATTACAAAAATTACCAGAAGGAAGAGATAGAAAGAGAAACTTCATTTAAAATAACTGCAAACTACACGAAATACTCAAGAGTTTCCCTGCCAACACCAACCCACAAGACTACATAAAAACAATGACAAAACACTCTTCACACAAACAAAGACAGATCTTAACAACAGGAGAAATACGAGTTGCTGATCAGTAGGGTGAGCCAATAAAAATGACAATTTTACTCATGATAATATACTTATTCAGTGCCACAACAATTAAACCACCAAAGACTTATTTTATAGGAGTAGAAAAAATAATAATCAAATTCATCTGGGAAGAATATAAGGTAAAGAATTTGAAGGAAATCAATAAAAAAAATGTGAAGTACTACAGTGAAGCAGTAATAGATTTTAAAGTATAATAGAAAGCAGTGATCATGAAAGCAATATGGTACTGGTTAAGATATAGAGGGGTGGATCAGTGGAAGAGATTAGGTACACAATACACAGTAGGAAATGACCACAGTAATCTAGTGTTTGGTAAACAGAAGGATCCAAACTTTGGCAGTAAGAACTCACCATTTGGCAAAAATTGCTAGGAAAACTGGAAAAAACAGTTTGGTAGAACTAAGCGTAAATCAACATCACATCCTATACCAAGATAAGATCAAAATGGGTACATGATTTTGGCATAATGGTGATATCATTAGTAAATCAAGGGAGCAAGGAAAAATGTTTCTGTCACATCTACAGATAAGGGAAGACTTTATGACCAAACAAGAGATCAAGAGGATTAAGGGAAGTGAAATAGATGATTTTGATTATGTGAAATTTGAAAATCTTTGCACACAAGAACCTTAATACAGTCAAAATTAGAAAGAAAACAGGTAGATAGGTTAAAAATTGACAGCAAGTTTCTCTGATAAAGATGCTGTTTTCCAAATTTATAAGGAACTGAGCCAAATTTATTTTTTAAAAAATGAGTCATTCCAGGGGCAGCTAGATGGTGCAGTGGATAGAGCACTGGCCCTGAAGTCAGGAGGACCTGAGTTCAAATCTGGCCTCAGACCAAACTCTTGACACTTACTAGCTGTGTGACCTTGGGCAAGTCACTTAATTCCAACTGCCTAAGCAAAAAAAAAAAAAAAGTTCTTCCTCAATTGATAAATGGTCAAAGAATATGAACAGGCTGTTTTTAGAAGAAGAAATCAAAGCTATCAGTAATCACTTTAAAAAATGCTCTAAGTCACTGCAATTAGACAAATGAATATAAAACCACCTCTGAGGTGCCACCTTACATCTATCAGATTGGTAAATATGACAGAAAAGGAAAATAACAAATGCTGTAAGGGATGTGGAAAAATTGGGAAACTAATGCACTATTTTTGGAGTTGTGAACTAGTACAATCATTCTGGAGAAGAATTTGGAACTACACCCTATGGGTTACAAAACTGTGCATACCCTTTGACTCAGCAACACCATTACTACGTCTGTATCCCAAAGAAATTAAAAAATGGTGAGGAGGAAAAGAACAACAGCTCTTTTTGTGGTGGCAAAGAATTGGAAATCAAGGGGATGACCATCAAAAGTGGAATGACTGAACAAGTTGGGGCAGGTGGTTGTGATAGAATACTAGTGTGCTATATGAAACGATGAACAGGATGGTTTCAGAAAATCCTGGGAAGACATATATGAACTGATATAAAGTGAAGTGAGCAGAGCCAGGAGAAAAATGTACACAGCATCGGTAATATTGTATTGATGATTGACTGCAAAAGACTTAGCTACTCTGATCAAGATGACGATTCAAGACAATTCCAAAGGACTCCTATTGAAAAAGTGCTATTCATCTCCAGAGAGAGAACTGATGAGCTCTAAGTTCACATTGAAGCATACTTTTTTTAAACTTTATTTATTTTTCTTGCATTTTCATGTGTTTTCTTTTTCAATTTGGCTAACATGAAAATATGTTTTACATGACTTCACATGTTTAAGTGATTTTATATAACTTGCCTTCTCAAGGTGTGGGGGAGGGGAGGGAGGAACAGAACTTGGGACTCAATATTTTAAAAATGGATTTTAATATTTTTCTTTTAATTGGGAAATAAATAAAAACATTTTTATAAAAAGGAATTAAAAAACAACCTAAATCGCTGGAAGAATATTCAGTGTTCACAGTTAGGCCATGCCAATATCATTAGAATATCAATATCACCAAAATTAATCTGTAATTTTAATGCTAGACAAATCAAATCACCAAGAGGATATCAAGAATGTGATTGAAAGAAGTACTGTTGAAGGGGATATAGAACTTCCAGGGCACAAATTATATTATAAATCAGCAGTCATCGAAACTATTGGTTAAAAAACAGAGAAACAAACAAATGGTACAGTGTAGAAAAGGGAGATTCAGAAACAATAGAACTCAATAATAAAGTGGAAGTGATAAGTTAACTAAAGAAAAAAATTCCCTATTTGATAGAAACTGCTGGGAAAACTGGAAAGCAGTTTGGCAAAAATGAGGCTTAACACCTAAAGATACAAGTCTAAGTGGATATATGACCATGATCATCATGTGACTAAAAATATCATATACCTCTCACAGACATGAGTAAGAGATGTATTTTTGACCAAATAAGTGACAGAGGTAATCACAAAGTGCAAAATTGATGACTTTGCTTAAAACTGAAAAGCTTCACACAAACAACATTAATGCATCTAGCATAAAAAGAGGGGAAAAAAACCTTTGTATCAAATTCCTCTGATAAAGGTTTGATATACAAAGCATGCAAACAGGTATATATGTATGTACATATATATATATATGAGTGTGTATATATAAATATATATGTGTGTATACATACACACACACACACACACACACACACACACACACATATATATATGTATGTATGAATGCAGGTATATACATAGCAATTCCCCTCTTGATAAATGGTGAAAGGATATGAGCAAACACCTCTGAAAAGAACTGCAAAGTATTCACAACCACATGAAAAAAATGTCCCAAATCGCTAATGAAAAGAGAAATGCAAATCAGCACAACCCTTAGAATCCCATTTACCCTCTGCAAATTGGCAAAAAGGACAAAAAATAGAAAGTCAAAGTTGGAGGGGTGTGGAAAGATAGGCACACTAACACATTGTTGGTAGAGCTATGAAATGGCACAATCATTTTGGGAAGTTGGAATTATACAAAGAAAGTAACAATAATGTCCCTAGTTTTTGAAACAAAGACGCTGTTACTGTGTTTACACCCCAAGGAAGCCATTAATAAGAAAAAAGTCCCCCTATGTATGCCAAAAAATTTACAATACCATATTATATAAATATAATATTTGTATTATATATATTTTAAAATATTTGTGATGACTACAAATTAGAAACAGACTAGATGCTCATCAACTGGGGAATGATTGCTAAACAAGGTCTGGAACATGAATAATGGAATACTACTACTGTGCTTTAAGAAATGATGGCAGTGGCGACTATAGGGAAATCTGGAATGCTTTGTGAACTGATGCAAAGTGAAGTAGGAGCAGCCAAGAAAACAGAACAAATACATGGGAACTCTAACAATTTAAATGGAAAGAACCCACCAAAAACTTAAAAACACATGGAACAGAATGTTAAGGAACTGTGAAGGACTGAGAGGAAAGCAGGAGAAGATACAATCACCCTACCCTATCCAGGGGGTGAGAAGCCCACAGGTGTTAAACATTTCACACCTTTTAGTGATGCATGGTCAGTTCCCTTGTATTTTTTCCTGTCTAAAAGAAAAAAAAAATACTATTTGTCACATGGCATAGCTCTCAAGGATGGGGGAAGGGAGGGATAAATGGGATACTGGGGTGATGTAAGAAACAGAAAGCATCAATTTTTTTTTAAAAGATGTCAAGCATCTTGAGGGCAATAATGGATGGCCAAAGGAGGAAAGAAAGGGCTTTAGGTTAGTGATTATCAGTAGCAGATCTCAAACTATACTACAAATCAATGATTATGAAAACAATTGTTGTTGATATTGTCTAATTTTCCTGACCCCATTTGGGGTTTTCTTGGCAAAGATACTGGAGTAGTTTGCCATTTCCTTCTGCAGCTCACTTGACAGATGAGGAAGTGAGGCAAACAGGGTTAAGTGACTTGCCCAGGGTCACACAGTTAATAACTAAGTGAGGGCAGATTTGAACTCAGGAACATGAGCTTTCCTGACTTCAAGTCCAGTGGGACAACTAGCTATCCAGAAAACAATTGGAATTTACTAAAAATCAAAAGGTTGATCAATGGAAAAAATGAGGTATGCAAGCAAAGAAATAAAGTAAAATAGTTTTTAATAAATCCAAAGACAGCAGTTTGGGGGGAGGACATACTTCTTGATGTAAAACAAAACAAATGGGATAAGAGAAAAGCAGTTTGAAAGAATTTATAATTTGGTATTTAATTGGGGATTTTTACTTTTTTCTTTTTTTTTGGCTTTTTTGGTTGCATGCCCAATTCATTGAACTCCTCTTTCTTTGTTTTATTCATGTAAGCATTCAGAGAAATAAAACTTCCCCTAAGAACTGCTTTCACTGAATCGAGTAAGTTTTGGTATGTTGTCTCATTATTGTCTTTCTCTTGGATGAAATTATTGATTGTTTCTATGATTTGTTGCTTGATTCACTCGTTCTTTAGTATTAGATTATTTAGGTTCCAATTAATTTTTAGTCTATCTTTCCATGGCCCTTTATTACATGTAATTCTTATTGCATCATGGTCTGAAAAGGATGTATTTCATATTTCTTCCTTTTTGCATTGGATTGTGAGGTTTTTATGAGCTAATACATGGTCAATTTTTTTGTATAGGTGCCATTTACCACTGAGAAAAAATATAGTTCTTTCTATCCCCATTGAACTTTCTCCAGAGGTCAACCCTATCTAACCTATCTAAAATTCTATTCACCTTCTTAACTTCTTTCTTATTTATTTTGTGGTTCAATTTATCTAGTTCTGAGAGGGGAAGGCTGAGGTCCCTCACTAGTATAATTTTGTTATCTGTTACTTCCTATAACTCCCTTAACTTCACCTGTAAGAATGTGGATGCTATACCACTTGGTGTATATATGTTTAGTAATGATATTACTTCATTGTCTAGGGTACCTTTTAGCAGGATATCATTTCCTTCCTTAGCTCTTTGGATAAGATCTATTTTTGCTTTACCTTTGTCTGAGATCAGGATTGCAACTCTTGCTTTTTTTTTACTTCAGCTGAGACATAATATATTCTCCTCCAACCTTTTACCTTCACCTTGTGTGTCGTTCTGTTTCAAATGTATTTCTTGTAAACAACATATTGTAGGATTATTGTTTTTAATCCATTCTGCTATCCACTTCTGTTTTATGGGAGAATTCATCCCATTCACATTCACAGTTATGATTACTATTTGTGTCTTTTTCTCCATACTATTTCCCCCCTGTTTATGCATTTCTTTTTTCTTTCTCCCTTTCCCTCCTCACTAGTGTTTTTTTTAAATTAATTAATTTATTTTTAGTTTTCAACATTCACTTCTACAAGATTTTGAGTTCCAAATTTTCTCCCCATCTCATCCCTCCCCCCAACCAAAGATGGCATGCATTCTGAATACCCTTTCCCCTAATCTGCCTTCCCTTCTATCTCTCCCTCCCCTCTTCTCTTATCTCCTTCCCCTTCAATTTTCCTGTAGGGCAGGATAGATTTCTATACCTCATTTCCTGCATATCTTATTTCTCAGTTGCATGTGAAAACATTTTTTTAAACTTCTGTTTTTAAAACTTTGGGTTTCAAATTTTCTTCCTTCCTCCCTCCCCACCCACCCTCATTGAAAAGGCAAGCATCTCGATACAGGTTATACATGCGTAGTCATGCAAAACACTTCCATAGTAGTCATGTTGTGAAAAACTAAGTATATTTCCCTTTATCCTATCCTGCCTCCCATTTACTCTTTTCTCTCTTTAGACCCTGTCCCTCCCTAGAAGTGTTTGCTTCTGATTACCCCCTCCCCCAATCTGCTCTCCCCTCTATCATTCTCCTGCTCTTTTGCCCCCTTCCCCCCCATTTTCCTGTAGGGTAAGATAAATTTCCATAATGAATTGAGTGTGTATGTTATTCCCTCCTTAAGCCAAATTCGATGAAATTGAGATTAACTCATTCCCTGTCACCTTCCCCTATTTCCCCTCCACTGTAGAAACCTTTTCTTTGTTTTATGTGAGATAATTTACACCATCTCACCTCTCCCTTTCTCCTTCTCCCCATATAATCCTCTCTCACCCCTTAATTTTATTCACCAGATATCGCCCCTTCATCTTCAACTGACTCTGTGCCCTCTATCTATCAATCAACCAGTCTATCTATCTGTCTGTCTGTCTGTCTCTCTCTCTCTCTATCTATCTATCTATCTATCTATACATACATATAATTTTTTTCCCTCCAACTACTCTAATACTGACAAAGGACTCATGAATTACAAATATCATCTTTCCATGCAGAATGTAAACAGTTCAACCTTAATAAGTTTCTTATGATTTCTATTTCCTGTTTACCTCTTCGTGTTTCACTTGATTCTTGTATCTGAAAGTCAAATTTTCTATTCAGCTCTGGTCTTTTCATCGAGAATGCTTGAAAGTCCTCTATTTCACTGAATGTCCATTTTTTCCCCTGAAGGATTATACTCAGTTTTGCTGGATAGCTGATTCCTGGTTGTTATGCTATCTCTTTTGCCCTCCAGAATACCATATTACAAGCCCTGTGGTCCCTTAATATAGAAGCTGCTAAATCTTATCTTATCCTGATTGCGTTTCCACAGTACTTGAATTGTTTCTTTCTGGCTGCTTGCAATATTTTCTTTTTGACCTGGGAACTCTGGAATTTGGCTATAACATTCCTAGGAGTTTTCCTTTGGGCATCTCTTTCAGGAGGTGGTAAGTGGATTCTTTCAATTTCTATTTTACCTTCTGGTTTTAAAATATCAGGGCAGTTTTCCCTGATAATTTCTTTTTTTAAATTTTTTTTAAATTTTTTATTAATTTACTTTAATTTATCAATAATCACTTCCATATGCTTTTGAGTTTAAAATTTTTCTCCCCCTTCTACCCCACCACCCTCCCCAAGACGGCACACAATCTTATATAGGCTATACATTTACATTCAAATTAAACATATTTTCACATTAGTGATGTTGTAAGTAGAAATTAAAACCAATAGGAGGAACCATCAGAAAGAGGAAACAAAACTCAACAGAAGAGGAAAAAAAATAACAATTCGGCTTCCATAGTTCTTTGTTTGAGTGTGGCTAGCATTTTCCATCACAAGGCCTCTGGAGATGTCTTAGATCTTTGTATTGCCAGGAAGGGTTAGGTTTATCAATATTAGTCATCACACAACGTGGTTGTTATTGTGTACAACGTTCTCTTGGTTCTGCTTACTTCACTCAGCAACAGACCATACAATTCTTTCCAGATTTTTCTGAAGTCAGCCTGTTCATAATTTCTTATAGCACAATAGTATTTCATCACATTCATATACCACAACTTGCTCAGCCATTCCCCAACTGATGGGCATCCTCTCAATTTCCAATTCTTTGCCACCACAAAAAGAGCTGCTATGAATATTTTTGTACATGTAGGTCCTTTTCCCATTTGTGTGATCTCTTCGGGATACAATCCTAGAAGTGCTATTGCTGGGTCAAAGGGTATGCACATTTTTATAGCCCTTCAGGCATAGTTCCAAATTGCTCTCCAAAATAGTTGGATCATTTCACAACTCCACCAACAATGCATTAGTGTTCCAATTTTACCACATCCTCTCCAACATTTATCATTTTCCTGTTTTGTCATGTTGGCCATTCTGATAGGTGTGATGTAGTACCTCAGAGTTGTTTTGATTTGCATTTCTCTAATCAATAGTGATTTAGAGCATTTTTTCATATGACTATAGATGGCTTTAATTTCTTCATCTGAGAACTGTCTGTTCTTATGACCTTTGACCACTTATCAATTGGGGAATGGCTTGTATTCTTATAAATTTGACTTAATTCTCTATATATTTTAGAAATGAGGCCCTTATCAGAGTGACTGGTTGTAAAAATTCTTTCCCAATTTTCTACCTTCCTTCTAATCTTAGTTGCATTGGCTTTGTTTGTGCAAAAACTATAATTTAAATTATCCTTGATAATTTCTTGAAAGATGATGTCTAGGCTCTTTTTTTGATCATGGCTTTCAGATAGTCCAATAGTTTTTAAATTCTCTCTCCTGGATCTATTTTCCAGGTCAGTTGTTTTTCCAATGAGATATGTCACATTGTTTTCTAATTTTTTCATTCTTTTGGATTTGTTTTACAGTGTCTTGATTTCTCATAAAGTCACTAGCTTCCAATAGCTCCATTGTAATGGAAGAATTTTCTTCTGTAAGCTTTTGAACTTCCTTTTCCATCTGGCCAATTTTGCTTTTTAGGGCATTCTCCTTAGTGACTTTTTGGACCTCTTTTGCCATTTGAATTAGGCTATTTTTTAAGGTGTTATTTTCTTCAGTATTTTTTTGGGTCTCCTTTAGCAAGCTGCTGACTTGTTTTTCATGATTTTCTTGCATCACTCTCATTTCTCTTCCCAGTTTTTCCTCTACTTCTCTTACGTGCTTCTCAAAATCCTTTTTGAGCTCTTCCATGGCCTGGGACCAATTCATATTTTTCTTGAAGGCTTTGGATGTAGGAGCTTTGATTTTGTTGTCTTCTTCTGGTTGTATGTTTTGATCTTCTTTGTCACCAAAGTAAGATTCTATGTTCCGACTCTTTTTTCGAGGTTTGGTCATGATCCCAGCCAATTACTTGAGTTATAAAATCTTTATTAAGGTAGGAGTCTGCTTCCAGTGTGGAGAATGTACTGTCCCAAGCTTTGGGGTTTTTGTTTAGCTTTTTTCAGAGATACTTCCAGGGACCTATAAATTTTCAGTTCTTCCAAGGTGGTATGATAAGGGGAGAGGTGTTTACTCCTTTCCTGGCCTGTGCTCTGGTCTATGAGTGACCACAAGCACTGTTTTCTATCTTGGAACTGTGAGGAGGATTTCCTCTCCATCACCACCACAAGCTCCACCACACCAGCACTCCTCCTCACCCCAGGACGGCCACCCAGAACCGTGACCCAGATCCAAGCATGGACAAAGCAAGAGAATCCTGCAATCCCCCTCTGATCAGCCACTCCATTTCCCCTCAGTCTGTGGGCTGGAAGCTCTGGAAGCAGCTGCTGCCCCGGGGTTACGCCAGGATGGGGGCTGGGACCAATCTTCTCTCTCACCACAGACACAGACTTCTCCTACTGACATTCTAAGTTGTCTTTGGCGTTCATGGGTTGAGAAGTCAGGAAACCTCCACAACTGGCCTCGATTCAGTGCTCTGACATCTGCTCCAGGTTTGCTGCAGCCTGTGCGCCCATGCCAAACTGTGTTCCTCTCCCCTCGGGCGCAATATACCTTTCTGATCAACCATCCAGGTTGCCTTGGGCTGGAAATTTGTTTCACTCTGTCTTTTTGTGGGTTCTGCTGCTTTAGAATTTGTTTAGAGCCATTTTCTACAGGTGTTTGGAGGGGTTTGGGGGAGAGCTCAAACATGTCACTGCTTTTACTCTGCCATCTTGACTCTGCCCCTCCCCCCCCCCTCCCCCCCTCCCCCCCCCTCCCCCCTCCCCCCCTCCACCCTTTCCTCCCAGTCCCCCACCCCTTTGCCCCTCCCCCCTTCCCCCCTCCCCTTTACCCTCTCCCATCCCCCACTCCCCTCCACCCTCCCTGTAATCCACAGGATTACAGAATGTGGAGTATGTTCACTTTAGGTTCAGATTTCAAGATATAATGACATGCTCAGGATAAACTTAACAATCACATTTAATTTACAATGATTAATAATGATTAAAACAACATAAGCATATAAAGATAAGAGTAACATCCAATGCAATAAGTAATAATCAAAATCAAGAAAAGGAGGAATAAGAAAAGAAAGGATACACACTCACTGACCAGGCAAGCTCAAATATCTAGGAGACCCAGGGAGACTGGAGACGGTCAAGAGGTCTGGTCAGGATGTCAGAGGTGCAGCGTCCTGCTCCTACTCAACAAGGGCCTTGCACACAATCCCCCCTTGAACAACAACAGAGATTCAGGTGTCCCTATCTCTGACATCAAAGTACTCCAAAAACTCCCCTTACAGATGCCCCTCTTACATTTATGTAAAACAGGGAAAAACAATCTTAATATTTTGTTTTCTGTATGCATCCTTGGAGAGCTCAGGTCCTGGATAGGCCACATTCTAACAAAGGTGGGAGCTTGGTCAGAGCCCCAAATACCTGTTTGTTGGGTAAATCTCCAAGGAGAGATCAAGTCCTTGGACAGTTACACACTTCTCTCAAGAAAAATGTTCCTTGAGATAAGAATTGGTTTCCCAGGTAACATAGTTTGTTGGTTACGTAATGTTCTGTCTCCATGGTACCCTTGGCCATGCATGTTAACAACTTTACATTCTTTATGTCAGGTCATGAGGTGGTTTCAGGAGGGGGCTGGGGAGGATCTTCCTCAGTTTCCTTCACATTCCCCCAACCCTCCTCCTCCCCCACCCTTTCCCCTCTCCCCCACCCCTAATCCCTCCCCCTCCTATGCCACCACCCCTCCTCCCCCCTCCCCTCTCCTCCCTCTCCCTGGTGGGGGAGGGGTAGGAGGGGCAGGGAGAAGGAGGAGGAGTAGAGGCATGAAAGAAGGAGGGGTGGGGGGTGAGGAATGGGGGTATGGAGGGGGAGGAGGGAGGGTGATGGTGAAAGGGGAGGGGTGGGGTATGGGAAAGAGTGGGGGACGGGAAAAGGGGTGGGGGAGGAGGAAGACAGGGTTGGGTTGGGGGAGGGGGGAGGGGGCATAGGACAGGTGGGGGAGGGAAGAGAGGGAGGCTACCCTCTCCCTCACCCTTCCACCTCCCCTCCCCCTCCCCACATCCTTTCTCTCCCCCCACCCTACCCCACTCTTCTCTCTCCTCCTTACCCACTTCATCTGTCCCCCACCCTTTCTCCCAACTTCCCCTCCTCTCTCACCCACCTCTCCTCCTCCCCCATCCCCCACTCTTTCACCTCTCCCCCACCCTTCCCCCTCCCATGCCAACACCCCTTCCTCCCCCTCCCCTGTCCTCCCTCTCCCTGCTGGGGGAGGGGGAGGAGGGGTAGGGAGGGGGAGGAGGGGCAGGGAGAGGGAGGCAGGGTGGAGGCATGAAAGGGGGGGATGGGGGGTGAAAAATGGGGGCATGGGAGGGTGGTAAGGGAAGGGGAGGTGGGGTGGAGGAGGAGAAATGGGCAAAGGGTGGTGGGGGAGAGGAGGGGGTGGCGGAGGGATAGAAGAGGGGGAGGGTTGGTGGAAGGGCAAAGAGGTGAGGGAGGGGGAGAATGGGGGAGGAGTAAAGGAGTGGGGGAGGGGAAGGTGCTGGTTCCCCCTCCCCCACCTTTTCACCCCTCCCCCTCTTGCCTCCCTCACCTCGAGCCTCCTCCCCCTCCCCCTCTCATGCCAACACCCCTCCTGGCCCCTCCCCTCTCTATCTCTGCTGGGGTTGGGGAGAGGGAGGAAGAGTGTAGGCATGAAGGTGGGACCTGTGGTGGTGAGGAATATGGGAGGGGGAGAGGGAAGGGTGGTGAGAGAGGGGAGAAGGGGCACGGTGGGGGAGGGGGGAGGAGGAGGAACAGTAATGGAGGAAGGAGTGGGGGAGGGGTGAAAGGGTGGAGGAGTTGGGGAGGGAGGAGGGGTAGGGGAGGGAGGAGAGAGAGTGGAAGAGGGGTGGGGAGGGGGCGAAAGAGTGGGGGACAGGGAGAAAGGGAGGGGTTGGGATAGGGGTGAATGGGAGGGTTAGGGGTAAATGGGAGTGGAGGGGGAGGGGAGAGTCAGGGAGGGGCAAAAGGGTGGACCAGTGGGGGAGGGTGGAAGGGATGTGGGGGAGGGGTAAGGGAGCCCCACTCTTCCCCCCTCCCCCACGGGTCCCATGCCCCTTCCTTCTTCTCCCAACCCACCCCTACCCTCCACCTTCCGCACACTCCTTCGCCCCTCCCCCACTCTCCCACCTCCCCTCCCACACGCCGCCCCTCCCCCACCCCTTCCTCTTCCCCCACCACCCTGCCCCTCCTATATCCCCATTCCTCACCTGCCCACCCCTCCTTTCATGCCTCCACCCCTCCTCCCTCTTTCTGCCCCTCCTCCCCCTCCCCCATCAGGCATAGGGAGAAGAGGGGAGATGAAAGAGGGAGGCAATGGGAGGGGAGGGGGGTTGGAGGAGGGCCAGCAGCTGGCTTAGGACCACGCCAGTGTAGAAAAATAAACAGGAGAAAGCAGGGCTAGGCAGTAAAGGGCGATGAGGCACAGGACTGTTTATTTCTGATGAGACTTAAGCTTTTATACACAGAAGTAGATGATACTTGATTTACAATATCTCAAGAACAAGAGCCAAAAATACAAAGTTCTCCTTAGATAAAAGCCAGAGGAGCATCGCCTTAGGGTGAAGGTTGTCTGTTCAAAGACTTTGTTTACCCGTGACTATGCACTTTCCAGGGACTCAGTAGATGTTTACTCAGCAGCAAAGCAAGTCCAGGGTACTGTCAGGGACAGATGATTCAGTGAAGGCCATTGCCTTTACCCATAGTGACCCCTAATGGTTTAGAGCTTTTCCAGGTAGATCTGTCCCCAACAGAGGAGGGATGGGGTAAGGGAGGACAGGGAGGGATGGGGGTGGGGCAAAAGGTCAGGGGAGGAGGATGGGTGAATGGGTGGGGGAAGGGGAGGGGTGATGTGAAAGGGGTGGGGGGAGAAGGGACTGGGGTGAAAGGTGGGAGAGGGGAGGGAAGGGCGAATGGGTGGGGGAGGAGGGATTGTAGGAGGGGTGAGGGGAGGAGGGAGCTGGGAAAAGGGAGGGGTTGTGTAGGGGGAAAGGGTGGTACAGGGGGAGAAGGGAGGGGCAGGTCCCAATGGGTGAGGGAAGGTTGGGGGAGGGGCAAAAGGTTGGGGGAAGGAGATGGGTGGATGAGGGGTGGGGAAGGGGGAGGGGCAAAAGGGTGGGGGATGGGTGAATGGGTGGGGGAGGGGAAGGGGGGATTTCGGGGAGGGGCGATGGGTGGGAGGGGGAGGGGTGGGGAGAGGGAGGGGCAATAGGAGGGGATGGGGGAGGGGTGGGTGACAGTGGGAAGGGAGGGGGAGGTACGGGTGAAAGGGTGGGGGAGGGGAGGGGTATGGGTGTGGGGGAAGGGTAGGTGATGTGGAAGGGGGATTGTGGGAATGGTGGGGGGG
>NW_020943327.1:0-1774 GCF_900497805.2 Vombatus ursinus | reverse complement strand
ATGGACACACCAGAGGATACAAGGAAATGTAAGCCAAAACCCCTTATATCATAGATACTGACAGACTAATTGAGGACAGAAAACTATGTATACATCATTTTTAAAAGAGGAAACTGGCTATATGAACTTAACATTTCTACGATTTATGTCTTATTCATCTTAAAATGGGGCAGACTGGTATAGGTCACCCTTAAGATATAGATAAATAAATTAGCTGAATATAGATATGTACATGTATACATTGCATCTATGCACACATGATACATATACACACATACATACTTACATACATCCTTCGGTTCTTTTTCACCCTTAACTTTCTATGATTGAGGGATCCTTCCAGTTCTAACATTCATTCTATGTTCTTAGCATTTTAGCTCCAAAGGATACTAGCACCTCTAAAATTCTATGTATTATATTCTAGAACCCTCACAGAACTTTAAAGATTTTTGTTAATTTTTAATTTATAAAATAAAACAAGCATTTCCATAACATAGTACAATAAAAAAGATGTTTTTACATGAAACTGCAAATCTACTATGCACAACTTGCTATGTACAACAACACTTCTATTTATATTCTATGTACTAAAGTACCATCTCACCCTAAGATTCTATATTTTATTTTCTAAGGTTACTTCTGGAGGCTATCATGCTATATCCCATGTTATAAGATCACTTTCATTTCTGTGTTATGTGGCAGGTGATTTCTGATAATCTATTAATCTAATTATCTAATTATCTAATAATCTATAATAATCAATTGCAGGAAATGTTGATTTGATAAAATGATCCCTCACTAAAGTCACACTGTGATACTTCATATCTGTAAGGAGGTTATAGTGGGTCTCAGAATCTATGTCTGTAGAGTTCATACCTTTTGAGGCCTTACAAAATTGAAAAGTCTTATTGCATATACTTTTGTTTTGGTATTAGTTGTTATTCTATTTAACTAGCAATCAGTAACACTGAGTGTGGAAAGACTTCACCAGTTTGGCTGCAGGGACACAAATTTGACTGTCTACTAAGTTACAGAATAGCTGTGATTTGTGTTAGTGTAAAATATAAATAAATAAATAAAGATCACAGATGTTTGATGTATAATAAAGGAATACTATTTGACACAAATAGAGCTTAAGACAAGATAAGCTAAGGTACTAAGAGAAGTAAAATAAGAAATCTCACTGAAATATATCATCATGTGTCATCTGTCCCTGATAAACTGCCTTCTTAATTTTTTCTTAAATACATTTAGCTATGTTTTTTTTAAAATAAAATATGTGATTTTAACTTTAAAAAATATTCCCTTGGATTTGAAAATGGAAGACTAAGTGGTTGTCAAATACAATGGGACCAAATGTTCAGTCATCAATAAACATTTATTAAATACTGACATTGCATCAGATAGTGATCAGTGGTTACTCTGATAGTGGCTCAGTCTGATAGTAAATAAGAGACATCTTCTCTTCATTTTGGGATGTTAACTCTAGCTTACTCTGAACCACTGATATGCCAATTTATGGTATACAAACACCTTTCTTAGAAAGAAAGCTGTGGTGTATGCAGTGCAAATATGATTATCTCCATTTGGTAGATGATAAAATAGAGGAAAAAAGAAATGAAATGATATGATGACAGTTACATAAAAAAGAAGAGGCTGGGCAGGAAGTCAGTTCCAGGTTTTCTGATGCCCAGTCTCTAGGAGCTTCTGCACTGAATCAACCAAGGGAGGACTGATAAATTTTAACAACTGGGTCTCTGAAAAAAATACACAA
>NW_020943326.1:1179-2474 GCF_900497805.2 Vombatus ursinus | reverse complement strand
TCATGAGAAATTAAAACAACTGTGGATAGGTAAAATGATCCCTTTTCCAGTTTTTCTTGGATCCAGTCTGTAGGAATACTTCTTGATAAGAATGAATTATTTTTGGACCTATTCATCTAGTGTTATTGTGTCATAATATAGGTGGGGGTAAGTAGGGTGTAAGATGAAAGACAGAAGAGAAGTAGGTTATTGAGGGTTTTGAAAACTTATAAAATTATTTTATATTTATCCTGGAGGTGTTAAGGAGCCAATGGAGTTTATTTATTGAATGGGTGATGGGATGTGCTTTAGGAAGATCAATTTATCAGCTAAATGGAGGATGGAATAGAAAGGGAGAGACTTGAGGCATGGAGAGTAAACATCTGACTACTGCAATAATGCAGAAATGAGGTAAGTCAGACAGACTCTCCTACCAACATACAGTCCCTCAGTAGGGAAAGTGTGTGCAAATATAGGAAGCACATATGTAACATATGTAGTCAAGCACATAGGAGTAGAGCAATTTGTACCTCCTACACTGAAAGATCATCAATACCTCCTGATGATGTTATGCTATTCTCACTGGGCCTACTCTCTTCTGGGTCTAACATGCACACTAAACAGCTGCTCTGCTCTGTGTCAAATGATGGACATATAGCCTCAGTTGAGTGTTCTCTGTAGCTACTGTTATGAATAGAGATAACTGCTGAGCATTGCTTCCCTACTGTCCTGGTAGCTGCTTGGAATGTAGTCTCTGCTGAGTTTTGCTCCCTGCTCTTAGGGACCTCTTCTGCCCTTATTTCTTCAAGACCATTAGTTGACCTGTCAGCTACAGTACTGTAGCTACAACTCCCTGATTAGGGTATGTTTACAATCCTTTTGTCATAGATACCACACTATACTCAGCTAACAAAAGATAGTATCCTCAGGCTAATGTTGAACCTTTTATTTTCTGTCTCTTTATTTTAGGGATAAAAGTCCCCTGTTGCAGATAACTGCACAATTTAGTGTCATTTATTTCCAAGATCCCTTTGGGTTTAACATGGGAAAAAAATCAGTTAGACCAAGCAATAATGAAAAAAAAAATAGTTAGAACAAGAAATAAAATAAGGGGACAAAGTCATTTTTCCCACAAACTTATCCTATTTCTTACTGTATTATCTATTAGCAGCAAAGCTTAGTTCCTCATACATTAGCCAGTAAAAACAAAAAAAAAATAAGACTACCACAACTTTATTTTTTAAAATTAACAATTTTTTTAATCTCTAAAAGAACTACATGATCTAGTGGTTAGAGCATTGCATTTTGAATGAGAT
>NW_020943326.1:0-1169 GCF_900497805.2 Vombatus ursinus | reverse complement strand
CATTTTTTTCCACTGAAGGATTCTACTCAGTTTTGCTGGGTCAAGGATTCTTGGTTGTAATCCTAGCACCTTTGTCTTTAGAATATCATATTCCAAGTCTTCTGATTCTTTAGTGTGAAAGCTACTCAATCTTGTGTAATCCTGATTGAGGCTTCACAATATCTAAATTGTTTCTTTCTGATTGCTTGAAGTATTTTCTATTTTACCTGGGAGCTCTGAAATTTAGTTATAATATTCCTGGGAGTTTTCATTGTAGGATCTCTTTCAGGAGGTATAAATAGACCCTTTCAATTTCTATCTTACCCTCTAGTTCTAGAGTATCAGGGCAGTTTTCCTTGATAAATTGTTGAAATGTGATATCTACCCTTTTTTTTTTTGGTCATGGCTTTCAATAGTCCAAAAATGTTTACATTATCTCTCTTGGATCTTTTTCCAGGTCAGTTATTTTTCCAGTGAGATATTTCACATATTCTTCTATTTTTCTATCTTTTTATTTTGTTTTATTGCTTTTTTGATGTCTCATCAAGTCATGAGCTTCTACTTGCCCAATTCTAGTTTTTAATTCCAATAACAAATTCTAATTCTTCAGTGAGTTTTTGTACCTTCTTTTCCATTTGAACAATTCTACTTTTTAAGGAATTATTTTCTTTAATGGATTTTGGAGCCTCTTTTACCCTTTGGACTATTTTTAAGGTGTTATTTTCTTCATTTTTTTTTTTTTTGGTGCTTCCTTTACCAAGCTGTTAACTCTTTTTTTTTCTTCATGGTTTTTTTTACATCACTGTTATTTCCAAATTTTTTTCTGCCTCTCATTTGATTTTTAAAATTCTTTTTGAACTCTTTCAGGATTTTGGGGGTCTGAGATCAATTCACTTTTTTTTCTTTGAGGCCTTTGATGTAGTAGTTGTGACTTCGTTGTCTTCATCTAAGTTTATATTTTGATATCTCCTGTCGCCATAGTAATTTTCTATGGACAGGATCTTTGTTGTTGTTGTTGTTTGCTCATTTTTTCAGCCTATTTATTGACTTTTAACTTTATTTTAAAGTTTGACTATGCTCCCAGGGTAAATGGGGATGAAAATGAAAAATCCTAGCTTTGGATTTTTCATTCAGCTGGTACTGGAGGTGTGTAAGCTTTCAGTTCTTCCAATGTGGCATGATCTAAGGCA
>NW_020943325.1:260748-281200 GCF_900497805.2 Vombatus ursinus | reverse complement strand
CCAAAGGCCAGAGTACACACCGAGTAAACATACATAATATCAGAGGGATATTGGAATAAGATGTTCTGGAAGGTAAAAGAGCTTAGATTTCAACCAACAATCAACTACCCAGTAAAACTGAATATAATCTTTCAGGGGGCAAATGAACATTCAATGAAATAGGAGATATTCAAACATTTCTCTTGAAAAGACCAGAGCTAAAGAGAAAATTCAATTTCCAAATATGAGACTGGAGAGGCATAGAAATGTAAACAGGAAAGCAAGAATGTAAGTTATTCACTGGGTTGTTTACATCCCTATGGGGGAGATGATACTTGTAACTCTTAATAACTGTATCTCTATTAGGGCAGCAATTGGGTGGGGGGTGGGGAGGGAAGGCAGCACACAGTATTTGATGAGAAAAAAAAAAGAGCAGATGGGATAAGGGAAAAGCAGTTTGCCAGAAATTCAAGAGGACATCCAACACCTCAACACCTTTTGATGGTTTTTGCTCATCTTTTTTGTCCCTTTTCCTTTCTTTTAAATTTGAGCTGTTCTCAGGATGGAAAGGATACTGTTTCAGGGTTCTTGTCCCAGGGGCTGCAGGCCTGATGTTGCACTGATGTTGCCAAATGCGGTCACAAAGAGTTTGACATGATTGCAAAATGACTGAACGACAAAAGTATACAGACAGCCATCCTACCCAAGAACATTTGTTAAAGAATAATTCAGTAAAATGAATCAATACATTGACAATGTCCAAAAATAAATTCATGCTGCCATCCCTGTGGACCTTTCACCTCTGGAAAGGAATGGCGAGTCCTGCCTTCTTCCTCTTTTTGAGGGCCATGTTTATTGAGTTTTGTATTACTCATCCAGAGCTGGTCTCCATCAATAGGATGCACTTTTCTCTAAGGGCAGGGACTGTTTCCTTGTATTTCTGGACTCCCAGCACCCAAAGCACAGTGTGGCACACAGTAGGCTTTGAATAAAGTTGTTTAAACCAATTTAGTGCCATTGAAGAATATGTCACAATCTTTTGGTGACATTTGGTGGTCAACAGGAAAAAAAAATCATATTGAAGGATATTATAGCATGGTCTTTGATGCATCATGTGGTCAAAATTGGCATTGACAGAATTTAGCAATTTTTGGTGTCATCTTGTGCACAGATGGAATATTGCATTGTAATGAAAGTTTTAGGCCAGCGAGGAATATACTATACACTTGAGGTTCCTGTCTTATGGCTTTTGCACATATTACACTTTTAGTCGGCCATTTAATGTCCAAACTGTCGAGTCATTTTAAACCACATTTTTATTGAATTTTAGTCCTTGTTACAGATCCTTCCTGGTTAAGCAGGAGAATGGAACTAAATAAAGCCCTAAGTTTATGCAATGAAGAGAGTACTGAATTCCTTCAGTGTCAATAGGAATGCAGCTTAAATCATCAGCATCAAAAGTCATCTTATACAGGATAATCCTTGATAACAGTGGTGACCTTCCATTGCGGTAAGATGGATAAAGTCTTAATGTTCCCCAACCAAAGGAGACAAAAATTGTGAGGAAATAAATGCAGAAAAGACTGATCTTTGTTTTGAAGGAAATTTATGAAAGAAATATTAAGTTTGACTCAGACTTTAACGATGTGAAATCAGGCATTCAGGGAAATATTTGCCCAGTTCCCTGGGGCTTTATGTTATTTATTCGTTCAGTCCTACCTGATTTTATGTGATTCCCTGGGCTTTAATCCATGGGGTTTTCTTAGCAAAGACACTAGAGTGGTTGCTTTTTCCTTCTCCAGTGTATTCCCATTTTACAGATGAGGAATTGAGTCAAATAAGGATTAAGTGACTTGCCCAGAGTCACAGTTACTAAGTGCCTAAGGCCCTACTTGAATTCAGCTATATCTGGCTCCAAGACTGGAGATCTATCCACTGTACCCTCTAACTACCTTGTCCACAGCTAGTAAAAAAAAAAATCAATAACCGTGGGGATATACACAATCAGATAGCTAGGCTACAGTTGTAGTCATTGCCCTTAGTAGGGATAGAATTCAAATATGGCTTTTCTACTTCTAAATCTCATCTTCTTGCTGAGAGAAGTGATTTTTTTCTATTATTTTATTAACCAATTATTCAATTAGGATTAAAGCTTTTTCTCTCTATCTCCTTATTCAGGGCCCAGTCCCTGTAAGTCAGTCAGTCTCTGAATGACATTGTTGATAATTGAGATTTTCAAATCCTCAGGGAATCTGCTCCTTGATCCTGGGCAGGACACAAGCCACTAGAAGACTTTACTTCTGTTTAGATTGTAAACAGAATATAATCTAGATGAATTCCAACCTTAAAGCATTAAGTTTATACCCTTGCAGCCCACCTCCATTGTGGTTAAGGGTAACCCAGCTCATGAAGAAGAAAACCAACCAGAGTGGTCTGGGTGGAGATGGATTCCTTTGTCCAGGTTGCTGGAGGTGCCAGAGTCTCATGATCAAGCCATGTTCTCAGCAGGAGGAGCTGAAGGCTTTTAGCCCATCTACTCATTAATTCTTCACCAATGAGAGCTGCGTTTCTCCTGTCAGGGAGAGAGAGACCTTGACCATCAATGCATTGATTATCAGCTAGCCTAATTAATAAATTGATTATTAATTACAAAGAAGCTGTCTCTCAGGCTTTTAATTGGTCTCATTGACCCTGAACCATATTCCCCATCACTCTTCAACTGATAGACTCCGTTCTGAACAGGCACTAACAACATTCTGAAATATATGGTGTATATCTGTGCTATGTTCCTCGGTGGCAAATAATTAGTCATTAAGCATTTATTAAGTGCCTACTTTGTACCAGTCATGAGGGACAGCCTTTGCAGAGATATGTAGATGGGAAATGAAGTGTCACATGTGAGGAACAGTAAGCAGGCAAATCTTACTGAACAGAGCTCCTGAAGGGGAATGGCCCCTCCTACGTTTCCACATTCTTGCACCTTGGTCTGAACCAGTGACACTGGCCTCCTGGCTATTCCAGAAACAGGACACTCCACCTCTCAGCTCCTGACATTTTCTCTGGCTGTCCCCCCTGCTTGGAATGCTCTTATTTCTCCTCTCTGTCTACTAGCTTCCCTGGCTTTCATTAAATCCCAACTAAAATCCCATCTTCTGTGAGAAGCCTTTCCTAACCCCTCTTAATTCTAGTGACTTCCCTTGGTTAATCATTTCCTATTTGTTCTGTACGTGGCTTGTTTGTATGGATTGGTTTGCTGTCTCCCCCTTAGAGTTGCAGCTCCTTGAGGGCAGAAACAGGCTTTTACTTCTTTTTCTATCCCCAGCATTTAGCCCAGTGCCTGGCACATTGTAGGCACTTAATAAATGTTTATTAATTGTATTATTATTGAGTAGTAAATATTAAGGCTACAAAGGTAGGATTTAGTCAAGGTTGAAAGAGCTTTAAATGGCAAACAGAGGGGTCTGTATTTGATCCTAGATATGCTGGGGAATGACTGGAGTTTATTGGATCTGAGGGTGAGGGATTGCTGACCTGGCAGTAACTAGACCTGGATTTGAATCTGGGCTCTGGCATCGGTGCAACACTAGACAAGCCACCTCCTCTCCCTGGGCCTCAGTTCCCACAAATATAAAATGAGGGGGTTGGCCCACATGGATGCTGAGGACAATTTTAACAGGTCTGCCTACTAAATCCTAGCTGTCACTATCCCACATGGGCCCTTTCTGAGCAACTGGACAGAAATTCAGCTCAGACCAACGTCTTACACAGCCATCCCTTTCATCATCTCTTCTAGAATTTTGTCAGCAGTCAGAGTCACACTCAACGACTTAGAGTTTGCAGGTGCTATTCTCTCCCCTTTTAGGAAAATCAGGTGGGCCTTTGGCCTTTTCCAGTCCTGGGGTACCTCTCTTGGTCTCCACCAGCTTTCAAATGTCACTGACACTTAGCTGTTCAGCCATCACATCTGCCCTTTCTTTCAGTACACAAGGGTGAGGTTTGCCCTGGAGAATAACTGGTCACTGTGTATGGGTCCCTGCTGCCTCAGCTTCATGGCTCTTCTTCCTTTCTTGGCATCTCCCCCACCCTCCCTTCCCCTCCCCTCCCCTCCCATCCCCTCTGACAACAGCTCACACCTGCCAGTGCTCTCCCTAATTGTCAGATGGAGTTCACCTGGGCCAAGCGATGTGACTTCATCAAGAGCAACTGGGCATTCTCTTACCATCCCCTCACTTGGCTTTCTTTGCTGCCCCTTATGGACCATTTTTGTTCTGTGCTACCCTGACCAGAGGCTACTGGGCAGAGAAAATGGAATAAAAGTTAAGGAGTAACCTCTCCATCTTCCATTAATTATGACCATCCTATACGTCCTGGGCTGAGGTCTTGGCCTTTCTCATTCTTCCTTTCTCCATAATAGAGGTAAGGAGACTTTTTTCACAGTTCCTTAGTTTTCTTACCAGCTTCAGCTCCTTCTGAACTTTAGGGGGCCTGCTACTGTTGTGACGGTATGTTGACAAGCTTTGGTATTCCTGAGACAATGTGGGAAATCAGAAAGTGTAGGAGACCTGAGGTTAGAAGAAAGGTGTGTCTGAATCCAACCTAAGACACTTCCTAGCTCTGTGACTATAGGCAAGTCCCTTGACCTCTCTGGGCTGCAGTTTTCTTATTTGTAAGATGGATCTAATAGTACAGTAGCAGCTACCTTGAGTTCTTGTGAGGCCCCAGTGAGACAAGGTCTGTAGAGCTCTTTGCAAACTTTAAAGGATTGTGTGTGTGTGTATGTGTGTGTGTGTGATACTTATTTCTCCCCTCATGCAAGGAACACAGCTTGTATGTAGGCTGGAGCTTAAACCTCAGTCTCTGTTGACTCCATCTCCTCATCTATAAAATGGGGACAATAATACTTGTATCTTCTACCTCACAAGGTTTTTGTTTGCATTTGTAAAACCTCCAGTGCTAGAGAGATGTGAGCCGTTCCCATCTTGATTCCCTGTTCCCTGCCCTTTGCTGCCTTCTTCTGCCTTATACATGGGAGGCAGCCTGGTTCAGTGGAAAGAGCCCTGGCAGCTAGGAGGTAGAGTAGAGAGAGGACTAGACCTGAAATCAGGAAGACCTGAGTTCAAATCCAGCCTTAGTCATGTAGTAGCTCTGTGAGTCTGGCCAAGTCACTTAACCACTGGCTGCCTCAGTTTCCTCAATTGTAAAATGGGGATAATAATAGCACCTACCTGGCAGGAATGTTGTGAGGATCAAATGAGATAATAATTGTCAAATTGCCTGTTCAAAGAATTGAAAATGCAGGGGATGCCCATCAATTAAAGAATGGCTGAACCAATTGTGCTGTATGATTGTGATAGAATGTTATTTTACCATAAGAAATGTTATTTTGCTATAAGCAGGATGGTTTCTGAAAAACCTGGGAAGTTTTATATGTACTGATGCAAACTGAAGTGAACAGAAGCAAGAGAACATTGTAAATCGTAACAGCTATATTGTAACGTTGATCAACTTTGAGAGACTTAGCTACTCTGATCAACACTTTGATCCAAGACAATTTTAAAGGACTCATGATGAAAAATGCTGTCTACCTCCAGAGAGAGAACTGAAGAACAGTAAGTGTAGCCTGAAGCATTGTTTTTTCACTGTACTTTTGTTCCTTGCTTTTTAGCTTTTTTTTTTTTTGCAACATGGCTAATGTGGAACTGTGTTTTGCATGACTTCACATGTATCATTAATATCATATTGCTTGCCTTCTAAATGGATGATGGAGAGGCTGAAGGGAGTCAGAGAATTTGGAATTGATTTTTTAAAAATTAACATTTATGATAAATAAACAAATGAAAAGAAAATTGCGTGTTTATATCCTTTGACAATTCATTTATTGGAGATTGACTCTTACTATTATAAATTTGAATCAATCAGTCAATAAACATTTATGAAGCACCTACTATGTGCCTTGTGACTGAGGATACAAAGACAGATAAAAGACAGCCCCTGCTCTCAATGGGGAATAAAATGTGCAAATACCTATGTACAAACAAGCTATATGCAAGATAAATAGGAAATATTTAACAGGGAGAATGCAAGGGAATTAAGGTAGATTGAGAAAGATTTCCTATAGAAGGTGGGATTTTGGCTAGGTCTTGAAAGAAGCCAGGGTACCCAGGAGGTAGAGATGAGAAAGAACAGGTAGGCATGGGGTCAGCTAATGAAAATTCCTGGGGTCTGTAGATGGAGTGTCTTGTTTAAGGAACAGTAAAGAGGCCAGTTTGACTGGATTGCAAACTATATGGAGAGTGGGGTATAAGGGATAAGAAGACTGAAAGGTAAGAAGGAGGTGAGGTTCTGAAGGGCTTTCTATTCCAAACCAGAGTATCCTATAAACATGGAGAGAAGACAATAACAAGGAGAAGAGGGAGATCAACAGTGTCAAAGGCTACAGGTCCAGAAGGATGAGAACTGAGAAAAGGCTAATTGGTCTGGCAAGTAATAGATGGTTAGTGCCTTTAGAGGGAGCAGTTTCAGTTGAATGATGAAGTAGGAATCCAGAATGCAAAGAGTTAAGAAGAGAGTGAGAGGAAAAGAAGTGGAGGCACCTAGTGCAGATGATTTTCTCCAGGAGTTTAGCTACAAAAAGCAGGAGAACTAAGGGATGGATGATCAAGTGAGGTTTTTTGAAGATGGAGGACCCATGAGCATGCTTGTAGTCCATAGGGAAGCAGCCAGTAGACAAGGAGAGATTGGAGATTAGTGAATGTGGGAATAATAAAAGCAGTCTGTTGGATGATAGGATGAGATGGGGATCCCTTGTGCATGCAGAGGGGTTTGCCTTGGTGAGGAAAAGGTCCCTCTTATTATGTGAGACTGGTAGGAAGGAGGAGATAGTGGGAGAAGGCATGTCAGTGATGTGAGATAAGAAGGAAGGGAAAAGAGGGAGCTCTCAGCAAATGGCCTCAATGTTTTTAGGAAACTCTGAGGCAAAGTTCTCAGCTGACAGGGTATAAGATGGAGAACTAGAGGAGGTTTGAGTAGAGATGAGAAAGTTTGAAATATCTTTTATAGTGAGTGGGGTCATGAGTTAATTAGGGAGGTATATAAAGGATTGCTTTGCTGCAGGGAGAGCCCAGTTGAGGTTATGTAACATAAAATTGTAGAAAACTTGGTCATCATCATTTCCTGATTTTCTCCAGCTTCACTCAGCAGCATGTGTGAAGGAATGAAGGTAGCAGATGGTGGGAGTGATTCAAGGCTGAGGCTTGGCTGGGAAAGATTCTGGGCACAAGAAACTTGAGAGAAGAGGATATTTTAGAGTTCAATTAGTTCACCAAGGAGTCAAGACGGAGAAGGGAAGAGAGTATAGCTAGTACAGTGGTGATGGCCTGGGAAAGAACTAGGGGGTTGAAGTGTTGTGGTCTGAGAGATTTAGACCCCTCAAGGACCAGAGTATGGGACAGGGTCGTCTGGAATGAATTCACAGACTCAAGCACACTTTAAGTCAAGTTGGCAAAGATTTATTGTTATGTTATACTCTGGGCAGAGGTCCTTAAGGAATTCTGCCCTACTGGGCAGAGCTCCTTAGGGAACTTTCAACCTAACATGAATTATGCAAAGTTTATATAGGAAAAGCAGTGCATCATGTTCCAAGTTTGCTAATTAGGTGATAACAAACAACTACCTCATTCACTACTGGAAACTGAGGAGGAGAAAGAGAGGGTTCCTAAAGGGTATATTTTGTTCTGTTATGGCTGTAACAAGATAGTTTTGGGAGTTGACGTCTATAGCTTGACCTCTGTATTATATACAGTAACTGTGGGCATCAGTCCTTGATAGTTCTGCTGGTACAAGATAGTCCTGTTCATACAAGGGAAATTCTACAGAGGTCAACTTGTTCTTGTAATAGGGAGAGATAGTTTGCCTCACTGGGCCTACTCATGAGTCACTGCCAGAGATAGCATCCTTGGGCTGGAGGGAAACTGTCAGGGATAGGGTTTGGAGGCCAGGGAGAAATTGAGATCCAAGCACAGGCACCCAAGCACCCCATCAGAAGGACTGGAGGTTCTGTTGAGTTTGAGGCTTCAAGGCAGAGGGAGAGGTAGAATGATCATGAATTCTGATCAGATGAGGACATTTCATAGGTTTTGAATGTGGAAGTGTGTTATTTGGGGTTGATGAAAAAATAAAGTGTATGACCTTCTTTGTGTGTGGGTGAGGTAGGGTAGCAGGTCGTGTGAAATAATTAACTGAGGAAATCTGTGAGGTGAGAGTGTTTGAGAGACTATCAACACATATGGTGAAGTCCCCATATATGAGGGCAGGAGTTGGGGAGGGAAGAGAGACTGTGGGCCAGACACTGAACACATTAAGGAAAGAAGGGCAGTATCCTGGAGGCCTGTAGACAACAGGTATCAGATTTTTGGTTGAGTGGTAGATATGGATTGAGTGACCCTCAGAGGACAAGCTATTGAGTGATGGTGGAGAAGGGGAGCCTGGAAGTGACAGTGGAAAGCAAGGAGTATCCTGACTCTCCCACCTTTATTAGTGAGTAGGCTGAATGAGTGAAAGTGTAGCTAGTGCTTGAAAGGGAGGCCAGGGAGGCTGTGTCATCAAGAGGGAGCCAGGTAGATTCCAGAGTGGGAAAGGGGAAGATTTAGGGTGAATGTAAGTTTGTTACCTGAGGAGCTGGCATTCCAGAAGGCAGAGTAGAAGGGGTGGGTGGCTTTAGAGTGGGACATTGAGCTGAATCTGGTGGAGGGATGGGCAGTGGGGGAAGGAGAGAATGGAAAACTGAGTTTGAGTATTGAGAAGGGAGGGAGAGTAGAATCAGTGCAATGGGAAGGATATGACCAGAGGCCAGAGTTTGTTAATCACTGAGGAATGATTTTAGGTAGGTTTCATTGTCCATAGAGCTGTAGCCTCAGGGTACAGTTTCTTCAGGACTTTAAACCGTTTTGGCAAAGGGACAAGTTCTAGGAGTGGAAGGCATGGTGTTATTCTCTTTCCCCTGACTCAGGAGACGGGGCTGGAGATGTGATGGAACAACCTTTCTGTTCTTCTCTGAGAAGGAGGAATCTCATGCTTGATGGAATGTCATTTTCTCCCCTTACCTCAAAGGCAGGAGCCTGGCATCTGGTGGAATGGCATTTCTCCTGTTCCCCATGGATGCTGGAGATGAAGAATCAATTCTTTTTTAATCTTGGATATGAGAAATTACTCAGAGGTTACTGTAAAGATTTTCTTTCCCACTTATCTTTTTCTCTTCTCATTGAATTGCATTAGGTTGGTTTGTGCAAAAGCTTTTCGATTTTATATAATGGAAATTCTCCATTTTATCTTCTGGGATCCACTCTTTCATGTATGTAGTCATGAACTCTTCTCTCCATAGACTTGAAAGGCCATTTATTCCTAACTCTTCCAATTTGTTATTCCATGCCCATTTTCTGCCAAAACTGCTTTCCAGTTTTACTAGGTTTTTTTTTTTTCATCAAATAACCATTTCCTTGTTGTGAGGGACTGTCTGATGTTGACTACTGCCAAGTGATAGTTGTGGCAAGATGGGGTAGGAACTGGGTATTAGGAAGTAACCGGAGCTCACTCTCCCGAGGCAGGGGCTGTGCTAGGCGGAGTTGTGGTGAACTGGGATGGGCTGGATACGGAGAAGTCCTGAGGCAGTGGGCAGTGCTATGTGAGATAAGCTGGGGAAGGAACAGAATACAAGGAAGTAGCTGGAGCACGTGCTCCTGAGTCAGGGGGCTGTGCCACGTGGGAATGGGACGGCAGAGGACGAGTTCCCTTTGCTTAGTCCCCTCCCTAAGTGCAACGTCAACCCCAGACGCCTCCTTCCTGTGTCCTTCCTGACTTCCTGGGTCATGTACCTTCCCTTTGTGTAGCACTGACCCCAGACGCCTCCTCCCGGTATCTGGGCCTGACTTCCTAGGTCACGTACTCTCCCTTTGTCTATGCACTAATCCCAGACGCCTCCTTCCTGTATCCGGTCCTAGCCTCCTGCGTCACTTCCTCTCCCTTGGTGTGCTAAACTCAGACATCCCCTCCCGGTATCTGACCCTACAATCATTGACTAGTAGGCGGGCTGAGGAGGAGGGGCTAAGTAGGTACTTAAGGAACGGGGGTCGTGGTCGGAGCTCACTCTCTCTTTGCTCCTGCTCTCTTGCTATGGCCTTCCTGCTTGGCCTTGCTGTGATGGCCTCTGAATAAAGCTCAGGTGTTGGCACCTCCTGGTAGGCTCGTCTCTGTGTGTTTATCCGGGTAGGCTCCAAAGACTGGTAAGTAGTATGACTCTGGCAGCCTGCTCCTTATAGGAGGAGAGTGCACGGCGCGGCCGGCACACCTTGTAACTGGGATCTTGGGGTTTCTAGAACACTATGCTACTGTGTTTATTTGTGTTGTCTACCTAATCTGTTCCACTTCTTGACCTCTCCATTTTTTACCGTATCAAATGAATGGTCCCTGCTTTATAATATAGTTTGAGGTCTGTTAGCAGTAGACCTCCCTTTCCTTGCCACTTTTTTATATTATTAGCCTTAAAGTTCTTGACTTTTTATTTGTCCATATGAATGTCAAAATTATTTTTTCTAGCTCTGTAAAATATTGCTTTGGTAACTTGGGGTAGCATTTAATAACTTAATATCTAAGTAATATTATTACTTTTCTTGTATTGGCTCAATCTATTCCTGAGCACTTAATAGTTCTCCAGTTATTTAGGTCTGACTTTATTTTCCAAAAAAGTTGTTTATAGTTGCATTCATATATTTCCTGGATCATTTTGGTAGGTACATTCCCATATTTTTTTTCTAATTTCCTCTTGTGAATGGCATTTGTCATTCTACTTCTTATTTGGTTTACATACTGGAATGCTGCTAGTTTATAGGGATTTAATTTATATCCTGATTCTTTGCTGAATTTATTGTTTCATTTAAGTTTTTGTTGACTCTTCAGGATTTTCTGAGTAAATTATCTCATCCTCTACAAAGAGCGACAATTTTGTTTCTTCTTTGTATATGCTTGTTCCCTCATTTAGTCTTTCTTGTCTTATTGCTATTGCTAGCATTTCTAAAATTATTTAATCAGGATAGATGTTTCTTTTATATACATGTTTTTATGTGATTTGAAAAGTTAAATAACAGTACAAGTTTAAAAAAATAACAATATACTTTAAGAGATGTCCTGCCCTGTTCAGGCTATTTCGTGGATGGTGCTCATGTCAATGGAATGCCAGGAGTCCTTCAGAGCACTAGCACAGGTGTCATGGAACGTGATGGCACAGGTCTTGAATTATCTAACTCTTGATTCAGGAGACGGTCATTGGCTGTGTCTTGACCACTCTGTTCCCAACTACTGCACTACTATTGCCTTCAGGCAATAGGTCTAATTGTCGGCCTTATTGAAACATTTGGCTCAATTCCAACAAAACCTCAAATGGAACAATATTTTTTTAACCTTTTCTTTTTTTATTAATTTATTTTGATTTATCAACAATCACTTCCATATGCTTTTGAGTTTAAAATTTTTCTTCACTACCACCCTCCCCAAGACAGTGCACAATCTGATATAGGCTATACATATACATTCCTATTAAACATATTTTCACATTAGTGATGTTGTAAGTAAGAATTAGAACCAATAGGAGGAATCACCAGAAAGAGGAAACAAAACTCAACAGAAGAAAAAAAATAACAAATAGTATGCTTCAATCTGCATTGAAATTCCATAGTTCTTTCTTTGGATGTGGATAGCATTTTCCATCACGAGGCCTTTGGAGATGTCTTAGATCCTTGTATTGCTGGGAAGGGTTAAGTTTATCAATATTAGTCATTGCACAACGTGGCTGTTATTGTGTACAATGTTCTCTTGGTTCTGCTCACTTCACTCAGCATCAGACTATACAAGTCTTTCCAGGTTTTTCTTTTTCTTCATACATACATACACACACACACACACACACATGTTTTAGGCAATTGGGGTTAAGTGACTTGCCCAGGGTCACACAGCTAGTGTCAAGTTTTTGCTCTGAGACCGGATTTGAACTCAAGTCCTCCTGACTTCAGGATCGGTGCAGGTTTTTCTGAAGTCAGCCGGTTCATCATTTCTTATAGCACAATAGTATTCTATTACATTCATATAACACAACTTCTTCAGCCATTCCCCAATTGATGAGCATCCTCTCAATTTCCAATTCTTTGCCACCACAAAAAGAGCTGCTATAAATATTTTTGTACATGTGGGTCCTTTTCCCATTTGTGTGATCTCTTTGGGATATAACCCTAGAAGTGCTATTACTGGGTCAAAGGGTATGCACATTTTTATAGCCCTTTGGGCATAGTCAGGACAGATGTTTCTGGTTTATAAATCCATATCCAGACATTCCACTTTTTTCCACCAAAACGAGGAAATGAGGGTTGCATCTTCTTTATGGCAGGCCCCAATTAATAAATGGTCAAATGATATGAACAGGCAGTTTTCGGATGAAAAAATTAAAGTTATCTATAGTCATATGAAAAAATGCTGTAAATCATTATTGATTGGAGAAATGTATATTAAAACAACTCTGAGGTACCACCTCTCACCTATAAGATTGACTAATATGACAGAAAAGGAAAGTGATAAATGCTAGAAAAGATGTGGGAAAATTGGAATACTAATGCATTATTGCTGGAGTTGTGAATTGATCCAATCATTTTGGAGAGCAATTTGGAACTATGCCTAAAGGGCTATAAAACTATGCTTACCCATTGATCCAGCTATACTACTACTAGGTCTGTATCCCAAAGAGATTATAAAAAATGGAAAATGGAAAAGGACCCACATATACAAAAATATTTATAGCAGATTTTTCTGTGGTGGCAAAGAATTGGAAATTGAGATGATGCCAATCAATTGGGGAACAGTTGAACAAGCTGCAGCATACAAGGCATATAAATTTTTTTTTCTATTTTTTCATTCTTTTGATTTTGTTTGACTGATTCTTGATGTCTCATAGAGTCATTAGCTTCCACTTGCCCAATTACAATTTTTAAGGAATGTACTTCTTTTTCCATTTGGCCAATTCTAATTTTTAAGGAGTTATTTTCTTCAGTGTACTTCCCCCCCCCCATTTTGTCAATTGTATTTTTAAAGTAATTGTTCAATTTTTCTATCTCTCTTATTCTCTTATCTCTCTATCTCTTCTTATCTCTCTTCTATATGTCTTTTAAAATCCTTCTTGAGCTCTTCCAAGAAGGCTTTTTGGGCTTGAGATCAGTTCATATTCCCCTTTGAGGTTTCAGATGTAGGTATATCGACAATCTTGTCATCTCCTGAATTTGTGTTTTGATCTTCCCTGTCACCAAGATACTTCCCTATGGTCATTGCTTTTCTTTGTTGCTTCTTGCTCATGATGTTTGCCTTTTTTCTGACTTTTCAAGTTGATCTTTGCTTCTGGGGCACAGGGGGCACTGATCCAGGCTTCTTGTGCTGGGGTCTAGGGGTCTGATTACTAGTGTTGTGTGCTGGGGCCTCAGATGCTGGCAGCTGGAGGCTGTAGGCATCTGGTAGTTTACCTGGTGCTGAGCTGGAGCTGTTGGGGGTGGTTGTTTTGTGCTTGGTGTTGTGCTTGCTTGCTCCACTACCCTTGGGCTCAGGATGTCCCACTGGTTTGCTGAAGTGGGGCTTGCCAGTGACTAGCCAGGACTCCTACAGTCCTGTACTGGTCCCATTCAGTCCCATTCAATTTGTAAAATAGGTGGAGGAGAGATCATTTAAGGGTTATTGGGCTATCTGAAAGCCATGATGAAAGAAAGAGTCCATAGGCATTATTTTAAAAATTTATCCAAGAAAACTACCCTGATATCTTAGCTCCAGAGGGTAAAATAGAAATAGAAAAAATGTACTCATCACCTCCTGAAAGAGATCCAAAAATGAAAATTGCCAGGAATATTATAGCTAAATTCCAGAGCTCGCAGGAGAAAGAGAAAATATTACAAGCAGACACAAAGAATTCAGATATTGTACAGCTAGAGTCAGGATCACACAAGAATTATTGGCTTCCATGTTAAAGGAGCAGAGAGCTTGGAAGATGATATTTGGGAAGGCAAAGAGATAGGATTACAATGAAGAATAAAGTATGCAACAAACTTGAGTATAATCATTCAGGGGGAAATGGACATTTGATGAAATAGAGAAATTTTTAAGCATTCCTAAACACAAGACTCTAGAGAAGCAGAAAATCATAAACAGGAAAAGAGAAATCATAAGGAACTCAATAAGGTTATATTGTTTCCATTCCCATATGTGAAGGTGATAAATGTAACTCATAAGATCTTTATCATTATAAAAGAGTCTACATAGACAGAGATCATTGGTGTGAGCTGATTATGTTGGAGTGATCTCAGAAAAAAATGGAGTGAGAAAGAGGGAGGCACTGGGAGAAGGGGGAAGGGAGAGATAGAATGGGGAAAATTTTCTCACATAAAAGAGACATGCAAGGAAGAGCTTTTACAGTGAAGAGGGAGATGCAGGGGGGAGGTAGTGGGCAATGCTTGAACCTCTCATCAGAATTGGTTCAAAGATGGTAGAATACATATACACAGTCAGCTCTGTATAGAAATATATGTTATCCAATAGGTAAATAATAGGAGAAGGGCATAAGAGAAAGGAGGAGGAATGAAAAGAGAAAGGCAAGATTAAGAGAGGCAGTGGTCAGAAGCAAAATTGACTTTTGAGGAGGGACAGGACAAAAAGGGGAGAGGGAGAAAGGGACAGAGAGACAGGGAGAGAGGGAGGGAGAGGGAGGAGGAGAAGAACATGAAGATGATGATGATGATATGGAGGGAAATATGCAGTTAGTAATTATAACTCTAAATTTGAAAGGTATGAGCTCACCCATAAAACAGAAGTAGATGGAAGGATGGATTACAAACTATAATCTAACAATATGTTGTTTACAAGAATCACAGTTGACACAGAAAGACACACACAGAGTTACAACAAAGGACTGGAGCAGAACCCATTTTGCTTCAGCTGAAGTAAAAAAGGCAGAGGTACATATGACGATCTCAGAGAAAGCAGAAATAGACCTAATTAAAAGAGATAATCAGGGAAACCATACTTTTCTTAAAAGGTACTGCAGATAAGTAATATCAAAATTTCTACAGCAAGTTTCTCTGATAAATACCCCCTATCACAAATATATTGGGAATTGAGTCACATTTATAAAAATAAGAGCCATTCACAAATTGATCAATAGTCAAGGGATATGAACCAGGGAACTTTCAGAGAAGAAATCAAAGCTATTTATAGTGGTATGAAAGAATGTTCTAAGTCACTAAATTTTAGAGAAATGAAAATGAAAACAACCTTGAGGTACCCCTTCACATCTATTAGAAATGGCACATGCTGGAGGGGATGAGGGAAAATAAGGACACTAATGAATTGTTGGTGAAGTTGTCTGCTTGTCCCACCATTCTGGAGAACAATATGGACCTATGCCCAAAAGACTATAAAACTGTGTATATTTTTTTGACCCAGCAACACTATTACCAGCTCTGTATCCCAAAGAGACCAAAGGAAAAGGAAAGGGACCTATGTGTACAAAAATATTCCTAGCAACTCTTTTTGTGGTGGCAAAGAATTGGAAATTGAGGAGATGCCCATCAATTGGGGAATGGCTTAACAAGCTATGGCATAGAATTCTGATAGAGTATTATTGTACTGTAAGAAAATGACCCCGGGGGATAGTTTCAGAAAAACCTTGGAAGACCTATATGAACCCATGAAAAATGAGGTGACCAGAGACAAGACATCATAGTGTACAGAAACATCAATGTTGTGATAATGATCAGCTGTGAAAGACTTAGATGCTCTGGTCAATATAATTATTAAGACAATTCCAAAGGATTCATGACGAAAAAATGTTCTCCAGAGAGAGAACTGATGAACTCTGAATGCAAATTGAAGTGTAATTTTTCATGCTTTTTTATATGGCAGTTATGGAAATAGGTTTTGCCAGATTTTGCATTTAGGACTGATATCATATTGCTTGCCTCTCAGTGGTTGGAGGAGGGGCTAGAAGAAGGGAGAGAATTTGGAACTCAAAATTTAAAACAAAAAGAAAGTTAATAATAGCTTCATGAAGAAGATGAAGATGATAATGATGAAGATGATGATGATGATGATAGAGAGAAGGGAAGCAACGCCCAGACTAGATCCTCTCTAGGGATTTTGACCTTTTTGGGGATTGCCATCCAGTTTGACCTTCAGGAGAAATTGTGCAGTTTCCCTTGGTTGTATTTTGCTGGAGACACAGCCTGACTGTGTGTGTGCTAGGAGAAGAGAGGGCCCAAGTTGGGGAGCCGACCAGATTGAATCTGGCCTGAGCTGAGTGTGGCGGAAAGTGTTTGGAGTTAGCACTGGGTACCATGCCCTTCCTCCTCTGCGCAGTGGTTCAGATGGTTGATTCACAGCAGGGAATCCCTATCTTTTCAGGCCCCATACCCTTTGGCTTTCAGTAAACCTGCCTATGACTCTTATTCCATGTGAAACGCAATAAATTCTGCTGCATATTCTCATTATAAACTAAAAGAAAGAAATCAACTTTACTTCTCCAAGGGTACACCAACACTTTTGTAACTATGTTAATGGAATGATATCATTATTTTCTAAATATTCTGTGAATCCCCATGACAAGCCCTCCTTCTCTCTGGGGTTGAGATGATCTCCAAGGGCCTCCTCCACTTCAAATCTATGAACTTTTAATTCTCCTTCCCTACTCTCCCCTACAGGACTCTCTGGAAGTCACTGCCTCCTTCATTAAATCAGGGTTGAGCTGCCAGGCTACCTGCGACCATCCCTGCTACTCCTCACCTGAACCACTCTGCCTACAACGTCTCTGCCTGGCCTGACTGACCTCTGAGCCTTAGTCCTGGAGGGGACCATAGTTAAGTCTGATCTCTTAGAGAGGAGGGCCTTCCCTCCAGCATCACACTTCCCCTGCCCACTGCATTTCCTGGCCAAGGTTTCCCATTTTGATACATCCTCTATATTGACATTATTTAAGGCTATTTCCCACTTCTCCACTCCCTGAAGTGACAGTTGCCATGTAATGGACAGAACACTGTGGTTGCAGTCAGAGGGTCTGGTTTGGAATCCTGGCTCTGACTTTCTAGGGTTCTACTAACCTGGGTGACCATGACAATGTACTGGACCTCTCTGGGGTTCCATACCTACCTCTGATATCCCTTTCAGGACTAGGTCCTTGTGTGGATCTCTTTAGACAATCTTCCCTAGCCCTCTGTGATGGGGAGAGGGGAGGGAGGATTGAGAGGCTTTGAGGATTCTCTCTAGTTGGGAGGAAGGAGGGGGATCAGGCTGAAATCACTGCTTTCCCTCCATGAGGCAGCTGCCCCAACATGAAAGAGGCTGCCTCAGGAGGAAAGGACTGAGTTCTCCAGCACTGGCTAGATGCCCACAAGTCCTGAATGTTGTACAGGGGATTGGCACTCAGGCCTGGGCAGGAACGAGGCATCTGCAGTCCCCTTCAACTCTGGGGTCTGTGATTGGAAGATTCCATGATTCTCGGACTGCAGCCCTGGCAGCTGAAGCTCTTCATTGCCCTCCCAGCCCTTCCCTCCTCCCCAAATGTTCCACCAGCCTGGGCTGCCACTCATAGGGATTAAATTGCCCAGCCCCTCCTCCTCTCCAGATTTCAAGCCTAAGGGCTGGTTTTATGAAAACTAAATAATAAAAAGATAAGCAATTGGTTCATTTGACTTAAAGTAAGAAGAAAACCAAATGACCAGGATCAAAAATGAAAGAGGTGAATTCACCACCAATGAAGAGAAAATTAAAGCAATAATTAGGAGCTATTTTGCCCAATTGTATGTCAATAAATCTGACAATCTAACTGAAATTGATGAATATTTGCAAAAAATAGAAATTGTCCAGAATAACAGAAGAGGAAATAGAATACTTAACCCCATTTAAAAAAAAGAAATTGAATAAACCATCAATTAACTCCCTGAGAAAAAGTCCCCAGGGTGCAATAGGTTCACAAGAGAATACTACCCAACATTTAAAGAACAATTAATTCCAATACTCTATAAACTATTTGGGAAAATAGGGAAAGGAGGAATCCTGCCAAAATCTTTTTCTGACACAAATAATGTGCTTGATACCTAAATCAGAAAGAGCCAAGACAGAGAAAGAAAACTATAGAACAATTTCCCTAATGAATATTGATGAAAAATGTTAAAGTACTAGCAAGGAGAATACAGCAATATATCAAGGATCATACACTCTAACCAGGTGGGATCTCTACCAGGAATACAGGGCTGGTTCCATATTAGAAAAACTGTCAGTATAAGTGACCATATAAATAATAAAACCAAAAGAAATTCTATGATTATCTCAAGAGATGCAGAAAAAGCTTTTTGACAAAATACAGCACCCATTCCTATTATAAAACATTAAACAGCATAGGAATAAATGGAGCTTTCCTTTAAATGATAAGTAATATCTGTCAAAAACCATCAACAAATGTTATCTGTAATGGGGACAAGCTAGATGCTTTCTCAATAATATTGGGGTGAAACAAGGATGCTAATGTGGTTCTCATCATATAATACAAGTGCTATTCAGGGCACCCCAAAGCAATTTTTTAAATACTTTAAAAAAACTTCTCTAACTCACTATCCCTCTCACTACAATGGCTCTTCAGAAAATTGTCATCCCTACTCAAGCCTCCAATGGCTCCTTCCCACACCCACCCACCCTCTCAGCTGAGAATCTTGCCTCATATTGTATTGAAAATATTGAGGTCATTCCCTGAGAACTCTTTCTTTGCCCCTCCTCTTCCTCTCATATCACTCAGATGCCTTCTGCCACTGTCTCCCCCTCCAGCCCTCTCTCACACATAGAGATATGCTTACTCCTTATTGAGCCAAACCCCTCTATACCTGTACAAGTGGTCCCCTACCATCCCATTTTCTCCAGCAGATTGCTCCCTCTATCATCCCCATTCTCTCACTTATCTCCAATATCTCCCTGTGTACTGCCAGCTTGCCCCTGCCTACAAACATGTATATGTCTCCTCTATCCTCCAAAAAATCTCTTCCAGGATCTATCTATCCCCTCTAATTATCATCCCATATATCACCTATCTTCTGTGGCTAAACTCCTTGAAAAGACCATTAACAATATTCACCTCTATTTGCTTTCCTCTTCTTAAGTCTCTACAGTCTACCTTCTTGCCTCACCATTCAACTGAAATGTTTCACATTAATGTTGCTAACCATCTCTTAGATGCCAACTCTAATGTCTTTTTCTCAATCCTCACCTTTCTTTATCATTTTCCTTTGTTGTTTACCCTTTTCTTTTTTTCCTATTCTTTTATTTATTTATTTTTAGTTTTCAATATTCATTTCCATAAGTTTTTGAGTTTTAAATATTCTCCCTCTCTCTGCCGACCGTTCTCCCCAAAGTGGCATGCAATCTGATAGGCAGGAGGGATTCAGGGAATTTGGAATTGAATTTTTTTTAATGAACATTAAAGATGAATAAATAAATGAAAAGAAAATTGCTTGTTCATATCCTTTGACAATTCATTTACTGGGGAATGACTCATACTGTTACAAATTTGAATCACTCAATAAATATTTATGAAGCACCTACTTTGTGCCTTGTGCTAAACCCTGAGGATACAAAGATATTAAAAAGACAGCCTCTGCTCTTTTTTATTTTTATTTTTTTAATAATTAATTTTTCTTTAGTTTTCAACATTCACTTCCATAAGATTTTGAGTTTTAGATTTTTTTCCTTCTTCCTCTCCTCCCCCCTCCCCAAGATGGCATGTAATCTGATGTAGGCTTTACTTATACATTCATATTAAGCATATTTTCACATTAGACATGATGTAAAGAAGAATTAGAACTAATGGGAGGAACCATAAGAAAGAAGAAATAAAACAAAACAACAAAAGAAAAGGAGAGAAAATAGTATGCTTCCATCTGTATTCAGACTCCACAGTTCTTTCTTTTGATGTGGATGGCATTTTCCATCATGAGACTTTTGGAGATGGCTTAGTTCCTTGCATTGCTGAGAAGAGCTAAGTCTATCAAAGAGAGTCACCACACAACGTGGTTGTTACTGGGTACAAAGTTCTCCTGGTTCTGCTCACTTGGCAAAAGCTCATTTTTAAAAGGTAAAACTGGGATAAGGACTTCTCACATTAGAGAGAGAAAAGGATGTAGAGAGGAATTCCAACAAAGAATTTAATTCAGGCCAATAAATGGCTATTGAATGTTCAGGAGGTAAAACTGAATCGTTTTTGGAAATGACTTTTCTTTTGGCATTTAAAAAAGAAACTTACCCCTCCTCCTTCTAGTTTTAGAACATCTAGAGAGATGAAGATACACTAGTGAGATAAGTGGATAAGAGGCAGCAGAATCTAATGGCTACACCAATCAATTCTGAGTGGGGAAAATCTGGG